>NW_027114062.1:268170-291852 GCF_000696795.3 Halyomorpha halys
TAATGAGCCAGTGGAGGCTGAGCAAGTGCGCTAATCTCAAGGATTAATTTTATATTTTAAAACGCCTTTAAATAGGAGACTTCGAGCATAATTAATGCTCATAATAATTAATGAAATCGTTAGTCGTTTTGGCGCTACAGTATAGAAAACAAAATACATTTTTCTTATCTTTTTCTGTAATGCGCACTGAGGTGATCAGGAAGTAAAAATTAAGGTAGTATTTTTTATATTAAAATTATTATATTAAATTTTACAGTCGTCTTATAATTAAAAAGTATCATGAGAATGTCTCTTTACTTTGATAATTCTTTGGGTAGCTTAAAAGCCCTTTTCTTTATTTTGAAATAAAGCCAAAACCGCCTTCAATTATAGCCCAGTCAATGAATGCTCAAAAAGGAGGTGTAAACGGAAATAGCGAAACGATCAGTATTAGCTTTAGGGTTTTGTTAAGACTTCAGATGTGAACACACTATTGGGATTTTGGTCTCCGGAAAAATCACTGACTGATTATTTTATTCAATTCTGGAATTTTATGTTTCTTTGTTGCTATGTCAAATTTCCAGGACTTTTATTATATTTATTTATTAATTCAGCAAAGTAAAAAAAAAATGTGTTAACACCAGATTTCAACATCTGCCAATCAAATGAGAATATAAATTATATTATATTATTATTCTTTAATTGATTTTTTTTTTTTTTTAGCTTTTTATGGTCGGTGCCAAAATAACAGATAACAGATATCTGTTGAGTATAAAATATCATATAGAAATGAAATATGGGTGTAAACCTTTTAACTATTAGGGCGTTGTGGAGGCTGAATTGACTTGTAAGCAAAAACTTTAAAATTTTGAAGTTATTTCTATAGATAAAACTAATAATTTAATTTATATAAATCAGGTAAAATACAACATGCTACGAAAAAAAAAACAACTAAAATATATCTAATTTATAAAAGTCAACTAATAATGGGAATACTATTATTTAATAATATTATTATTATTGTCCATATAATATTTTATATAGACTGTTAAAAATATAGTAATAAAATACGGAATTGGAACGTATGCAAAAAAGAACTGAAATAAATGAAATATTATCATTCTCTAATGAAAAGAATGATAATGATAATAATTTAGCAATTACTTCACCAAAAATAAGAATACAATATGACTAAAGGCTTGGGTACGTATTATTGTAAATATATATTGTTATGTTTATTCGGAATATAATGGAATCGAAGTGACTAAGTGGAGAAGAGAAACATCAGAAATAAAGGCTTTCTCTCATTTCAACTTAAAACTTTCCTGAACTCAATGAGTTTCCAGAGTTAATGAACTTTAAATTAGAAAAAAAAAGAAAAGAAGTCTGTCTTAAGGCGCTAAAGGAAAAAGGTATCATCAATGCTATCTGCGACATCTTCGAAAGTCACCTTCACTTTACTTCTGCTGTGAAATCTAGTATAGTTATGAGGACATTACTTAGGAAAAAAGATTCGTTTACGTAAAAAAACAGTGACTCGGATCATTGGCGAAATTACTGTAGCTCCATTGACATAATGGCAGGAAAAGAGGTCAGGAAAATGGAAAAATCTGTCACCGCATAAGGAATGGCTTGAAGAGTTACCGATGGGCAGCTGCAAGGATCGAATTATCCGGTTATTTTATCAATCCCGTTTCTGGAAGAAAAAAATAATATTATTCATATAACCAGGAAAAACAAGTATAAAATATAACTGAACCAGCCATGAATGAATGAACATTTTTAATGACGATTTTCACGAGACGCTTTAATTATTGTTTCTCTAATTGGGTACTTCATTCCATCTAGTTTGAAGTTTTTCTAACTGTTCAGGAATTAAGTTTAAAATTCAGTGAGAGAGTAAATAAAATATTGTACAGTGATCACTAAAAACGTTTTTATATAATAGAGGTAGTTTTCAATGTCTTGATAGAGTAAAATGAAATATTACACGATCACCAAAAACTTTTTTATATATAAGATCACTAAAATAACCATTTTTGAGATGACTGTTGAACTGAGACAGTAAAACTGGATGTTAAAATAAATTAAATTTTACTTATTTGTATATATTACTGCTCCACTGGAGGGACCTTTAACCACCTTCTCCTCTTACCGATTTATTTTATTTTAGTTTCATTTTAATGGACTGGATTAAACGAATACTTTTAAATTTAAATAAAAAATCGTTTAAAATAAACATTACATAATTTATAATAATGTTTTTGATAGATTTGTCTTCTAAAAACTATTTATAAATATGAGATTTTCATTTATTTAAAAATGATTGCCACTGTAACTAAAGGGCCAAGAAGATATAGTAAATTAAATAAGTTACACAAAACTATTTTTTATTCCTTTTCTATTGTTTATTAATTTACAATCTGCTTATCATATAATTTTCATTATAGATATTAGCCTGTATCCTGTAACTTAAAATGGCAACTAACTAATTGAAAGGTGAATAATTAAAAACATACATTTACAAATTTATGATCTAAATAAATTTAATAATCATAATGTTGAATAACATTAAAACCAATTAACACCACTAGTATTGGCAAATAGTGAATATAAGTTTTGTTCTTTATCATTAATTTTATTAAGCTTGTTTAACAACAACCAGTACACTTCATGAATACTAACGAAAACATTGTTCTACGGAAAAATTTCTGGATTAGAAAATACCTACATAACTGTATAAACGGTTAATCAAGAGGTTAAACGTCAAATTTTGTTCTTATTTAAACTGGGAAAATAACTGTTTAAAAATAGGAAATGGATTGGATAAATGAAATGGTATGCGCGTAGAAGTTAGTGTTTCATTCTAGTTTCAGATGTCACATGCTTCAATTCAATCAATTACATATTTTTATTTTAACAACTAAGTCTCAATTCATTACGTTTCAGATTTTTAAGGGGTCGATTATTTTTAATTTTCTTATTAAGCACACAAAATAAATAAGTGATCGCGTAGTTTATTAAAATATAACATTAAATTTTTAATATTGTACATATTTCTCCAAGGTAATAAGATGAGCCACTCGGGACTACAATAGATTGATGTCCGACCTTTGATTCATTTAAAGGTTACCGTAATTTGAAATTTAAATGCCATTCAAATGAAAGTACATGCAAATGAAACAAGTAATTGAAGCTGACTTAAGTGTTATTAGATTGATCGGTACAGTTTATCGAATTGCTTCAAACAACAGTTGTTTGAAGCAATTTTTCACCATGACATAAACAAAGTAAGAAAGAAAAAGAAAATTTTTAATCTAATGATAGAATAAAACTGATCACTGTTGATATTATAATTATGTACAATAATTATTGAAATTTCTATTGATAACATAGTGCCATTAGAACCCCATCAGGTAAGAAACAAATAGACGTTGGTAGACCCTGTGAAATAGTAGTTATAAGTAGAAAATAAGATTTTCAGAAACCTTTTAATTTTAACTAAAAAAAGTTTAAAGTTTTTTCTGATGAACTACAATATTTTCTTTATTTATGTATTTGAGGTAATAACTTCACTCATTGAGATAAAGCTGACATTGAAGTAGATAAGTTGAGAAGTTATTGAAAGTTTTTTTTCTAACGAGTACTGTTAAAGATATAATCTAAATAAGTTACTCAGCCAAAGGTAAAAAAGAAAGATAAGTATTCTCTTAAAACAATAAATTCTTTCCCTTTATAATTAAGCAAATTGAATTGAGGTATATTAAGGATAAAACTTAATAATTAACTTTCCGTACAATAAAAACTAAATTATAATTTAAAATAACCTATTTTCTAATGAATATAAAATACTAATTACCATAATTATTTGATTATTACCTGACGGTAAATAAAAAGTTTCAAGGACAGTTAAATAAAAAGTCTAGTTTTGAATGAAGTACACTTTACGATTTAGGTCGTTTTAGAGATTAAATTACATTTTCCTGAAATTGCATGAATTGTGATAACTTACAAAATTAATTAGTTATAAGCTGCAATATATTATAAGTATTTTATTCGGAAAATGAAGACAATATAACTAAAATTAATTAAAGTAAAATTAGCTTCATGATTGTAAATAATATTATAAAAAATTGTCTAAAGGATCTGATAGCTGAGCGGGTTGGTGCGTATGTCCCAGTGGGCTAAGTTCTGAAGGTTGTGAGTTCGATTCCCACATAGTTCAGTCAAAATATATTTTTCTGGGACCCTGAGCAATGAATCTCGACATTATTACTCTGGTGATGTTTGGGTCCTCAATGGAATCGCGCAAAAAAAAAAAATTACTGATGCCATAAAACGTTATTTAACAAAAAAAAAAAGTAAATTCTAAACAACACAAGTAATTGCTTTTCGAAAATTTAAAGTAAGATAAATTAATTTATGAATTGTATTTTATTACATTAGATAAGAAAGAGCTTTAGATTTTGAATTCAACAATAAACTGTTTAATTTCGGCCCACTTTTCTGCACCTACATAAATAAACCTTTTAATAACTGTTTGCAAAGTCGTTGGCTTATTTTATTACTATTTTATACTCAGGCTTATTATTATTGAAATAACCAATAACCTGGAGTCTTACTTATAAACAGCTGCTAATCAGTCAATGGTTTACCAATTCATAAATCATCAGGACTGAATAACAAAACACCACATTAACGTAGACTAAAGATCGTACATCTTACTTCAACAGCAAAAGCAAACAAAAAAAAAATTGGGAGGTACGGTGCTTCACTCCAAAACAGTCCATCTACTGAACATTAAAATTTGGTAAATTTTCTGATCAATTAAACAATAAATCACTTTTTGTTGTATTTAGTTGGAAGCATGTGATGGCTTAAAAAAAATTGACTAGTTATAAGATTCCCTACATCAATATAAATAATATTGGAACAAGATAGTTGACCGTTTGAAGTAGGTTAGAGGAAGACAGTCCGGGTGGTGGTCATTAAAGGTATTAAAATTGTAACAAAAACTATTTTTTTTGCTAACATTTCTCAGTTGGCAGCAGAACATCATTCTTAACAGCCCTGACGAAGCCCTGCAAAGTGGAGCGAAACGTTTGTTCACAATAAACAGTTTTTAGTTATTATTTAGATACCTTTATTGACCGTCACCCGGACTATCTTCCTCCAATAAAAGGAAATAGTTGAAATGTTCGTCAAAAATAAACTTTCCAACTAATGGACCGATACACATGCTGTTTTTTGTTTGTTTTTTTTTGTCTAAAATATTTCCTATCGGCATATACATGTTTAAGGGCTACTGGAATACTCGATTTATCCGTTAGAAAAAAATAATGAACAAAATATTTAGCCCGTAGCTCAGAAAATGTGAATTTCGTTCAAGGTTATTTATTGTACACCAATCGATTTATTTATTTCTAAAGAATAAGAAAAAAAAATTTAATTCCATTAAATAATTTTATATCCACGAAACTTTTTTTTAAAAACCTGAAAAGGCATCAAGTAATGTAGGTACACAAAATATTTTTAGGGAAAAGCGGAAATATTGTCTTAGGAAATTCGTATTTAGACTCGTCTGAAATCCTTAAATACCATTTTTCAAATAAATTAAAAATTAGAAATGTTTGGATTTGATTTATTTGGAGGACAGTAGCTCGATTTTCGGAGACAGTACCTCTGTTGAACATTGAATTCGGATTATTATTTGCAAAGGTATAGACTATCAAACTTTTACCCATATTTTAAAAAAATTTATTGTAGACTTTAGGCAAGTTCTCTAAGATGTTTAATCCATAATTTCCTAAAGAATTTGCATTTTGCACATCCATGAAATAGCGTTCCTCTCCTCTATATCACTACTAAACATAGTAGAACCTTGGGTTTTGTTGTAAAATGTAAATAAAAATCAATAAAAATTGTAAAATATAATAAAAAAAATTCTGTTTGGTTCCTTAGAACTTATGTGGGATCCTAAATAAATGAAACCTAATGACTAATTCCATTTTATACAAATTGTTATACATATAAACATATACATAGTTATTGCATACGCATTAAAATTGTGGTTGAAAAAAAAATGAATATTGTTTTCTTTAAATTTGTTACTTGGAATCTCACTACCTAACATAACTAAAATAAACACGCCATTCGTGAATATTTAAAATAATACGTGTTCAATCATATTTTTTACGCGTTGTCATGTCACGTTTCTTCACAATTTGACGATTTAAACAATAATGGCATTAACTTTAATATATTTCAGTTAATTTTTTTTTAATCGTAAAATTAAAAAAAAAATTATTTATTAATAGATATTACAATCTGCCACACCGTTGTGGGCAATAGCTAATAGTGATAAGTGATCACATTCATACTAAAATGAAATAAAATCAGAATAAAAAATAAATAAATAAATGAGAAAAAAGTACATAAAAATAAATAAATCTCTCTTAAAATATATACAAACAAAAGTATAAAGAAAATTTATATAATCAAACTATGTGCATGAAAAAATAAATAAATAAAAATAAATAATGATAAAAATAAAATAATCTCAGGTCACATTTACACTCTTATATATAATATTTACACAATCGACCTGAGGATCACTGAGCCAACTCTATCCACCACGTGTGAGGGGTAGAGCAGGGCTCATAAGGAGTTTAAATATTAGATTCAATTAAGTTTCAATATTATTTTCGATACAACCATAATTTTGAATTAATATACCCAATGTCATTAAGCTATATCAGTTTTTATTTTTATCAGATTAAGCTATAGTTTATTCGAAATAATGAGTAAATTATTCTTTATTCTTAATTTCTTAAATATCACGAACAAGTTTTATTTTGTTCATTTATATTTTCGAATAATGAATAAAAAAAATTTTTAGAGATTACTTATTCGCAAATAATTTAGGAAAATCCTGACATGTAAAGCAATCCTTTTTGGCTCATAGTCGCTAACTATTACACCAAACCCTAAATATATCCAGTCCTATAAACGTATTATCTTCAAATCTTCTGATAAGAAACTTTCTAATGATTCACCAAAGAGAAATTCCCCGATAAATCTTTTTACAATGCTCAATAGTCATCAGATAATACAGTTTTGCATGCGTTCAAAATAATAACAAAAGACTAATCAGTCTAGCAATCTTAGAAGAGAACTTTAAGCGTAGACGAGAGAGCGACGGTACACAGTAAACACAGCTCATAATTTTGAAGTATAATTCATTCAGAGAAAAAATTCACAGAGCTCGTTCTTTGATCTACCTTTTTCGTTTAAAATATTTTTAATATTGACTGAATGACAGATCTCCACAATGCTCCATTTTGCATATTTTTTATTTGGTAAATGGTGGGGGTGAGATGAATCGAAGCAAATAAAATTAAATTATTAGAAAAGTATTTATTGAAATGATTTTAACTATTTAATGAAGGGGCTGGTATAACTCAATAATAGACATGGGAGTACATTTCAGTGACAACTGGGACGATCATTATACCAGATATTGTTTTTGTGGTTTGAAAATAAGGATGCCTTTAGGAATAGGAATGGATGACAATTGCAATTTCAGAAAGAATTTAATTAAAACCACTTTTTAATGTGATTTTTTTTTCTAAGAAGGTCTTGAAACTATTTATTGAATTTTTTTTTTTTTAATAATTTATTTATTGTTATTTACAACTATATACATATATACACATCATAATTTGCTGTAAGTGATATTATGACATGATACAAACATGTGGAGAATCTATCCATTGATAGATCTCCAAAAACATTTCTAAAGGAGAAGATCTCGAGGCCATCTTCTTTTCAGATGTCTAGGAGGATTATTAGGTAGTGAAGGAGAAGCCAGGCTAGAAACGAGTTGGTTTGGGTGGTTGGGAAGTTTATTATGGAAGGATTGGTATCTGGTTCTGGCCAAATCGGCAACATAGGAGACAATTGAGAATTTAAAAAAATTCGTACAGTACCATAGATCAATGAGGAAATAAAAAATGCATTGTTTTATTTCATTTGAGCACAGTTTAAAACTTCCTTGACAACAGTAGATTTCGGTATGAGGATTTCAGTATCTCTAATTAGCAAGAATTTTTAACATGCATTATTAAAAAAAAAATTGAGGAATTTTTTATTTTTTTAGATTGATGGTTATTACAAATCATAACACTTCTTCACTAAAGGGACAGGAAAATGGATCACTTTGCATACGAAATTCTGAAACCGCATTTGCATGTCTTTACTAATTTATATTCAATAATAAAATTACCGAGCCCATAAACTTAAAAATTACCCATTTATATGACCCTATAAAAACATGTTATTGCGCAACTGAAACCTGACTTTTTTATCAAAACCATTTTTCCTGCATAATTATAATTTACATATTTGATAAAATTTTATGATGAATTTAAATCATCTATGAAAATATATTTATAACCAGTATGACCTAATAACTTAGTTACCAACGCCAGTAAATGTTTTAATAAAATGGATTATGAGTCGTCAGGAGAATATGTGAGTTCTAGAGGGCTGTTGGTTAAACCGCAAAATGCAATGCGTTCCTGTCTCAGCTTGCATGCTTTATTTAACCTTGACTTTTGATAGCATCGAGACAAAACTATATTACAAACGAGCTTTCAGTAGCGAATGCGTTTGATTAATGATCTAACTAATTGAGACAATGGAAAACGTATAAGGAAACTAATTAATTTTAAAATAATTTATTTTATAAACTTTTATATTGATATATGTATAAACACATGACTATAAAACAATTTGAAAGTGACTCACGACGGTTTGCTTTACCTTATGGTTCGATTGTGGACTTGTTACACTAAATTTTACCTCAACAGAAAATTAATGAGCTGTAACATTTTAGAAACCGCGATTTGAAAAACTCTGCCTGGATTAAACCTATCCTAAAATGGAACTAAAAGTTAAAAAGTAAATTAGACTACTTACAGTCCTTACCTCACCTCATGGATGTTTCATGAACACATGATTGCAAAGTTAAAATTTTAGATAGAAAAATCGAGCGTTTGTCTTATTTCTAAGGAGCATAACAATGAAATAAAAGGAAAAATAAACAAAAAAATATAAAAGATTATAAATAGCGAATTAGATAAAATAAAAAAAAGTTTCAGATTAGTTAATTTGTTAAAATATAAATCCTTAGAAAAAACGACAGCCTCTTATAGAGATCTTTCCCACCATTTTCATATATGTAAATATATATTTATATATCTCTCCCCACATATTCTTTTTTGTTTTTTTTTTATTAAACATTATTTTTATATTATTCTATATCTGTATATTTCTATTGGATACGTAATTATTAATATTTCAAGGTAAATGATTTGTCGTTCAAAAGCAATATCTATGGAACGAGCCATTATAAACAATAGGTGTATTCAGAAATTAGTTATCTTATTTTATACTAGACAATTTTTACACTTATCCCCCAATTTTGGGACAAAACAGAAGTTTTAGAAATATAGCTGTATCAAGGAAAATACATTTTCGCATCTAAAGGGGATGTAATTTGCTAAAAATATGCACTGGGCTATGTAACTAATCCTCAACTTTCTATGAAATTTGGGCCAAATAGAACAACCCCTTTTCGAAATACATCTTTACCGAAGAAAATATATTTGAGCATGCTTAAGCAAAAGTAGAGAACAACTCACAGTAGACAAATTTTACATCTATCCCCAACTTTCATCAACATCGAAATAATGTTTCGACCGAATATGCCCCAAGAAAAATTTTAATAAAGACATACACGGAATCAAAATTTTCTTCATGCCTGAATCGTGAAAATTTTCGATTTTGAGGTTTTAACGTTATTTAAATTCATCTTAAATGCATGAATAAAGCTTCTCAACCTTCAGTAGTGAGGAAGCAACAAAAAATAAAAAAGGAAGAACAATATTGTATAAGATACATCCTAATAAAAAAACATTAATTTATTAATTTTGGAAACCAATTTGATATTTGAGATAAATCAAACCTAAACTAAATTACCAATAATTAATTGATTTATGTATAAAATAAAAATATCTTAAGAAATGGTACAGACAATAAGAATTTATTTTTACAAAAAATAATAATAATAATAAAAAATAAGGTGAAATATTTTAATAGTGTTTTTAGTAATTCCTGGAAGATAAAAAAAAATCTTGTAAATGAAAAACTAAATCTTCCTATTTAGAAACTTTTATTCACATATACCTAAGTTTTGCATCAACGTTTCGGAGTACTCCTCAGTACTCAGGATGCCTGGGCTAAAATAAAATATTAATTGGCAATATAATAAATATATCGTAACAAATAGTGGTTAATATTTAATTCTAAATAACTAATATTATTTAACCTTTTTGATCTATATATTCATTATTCATTATGTATTCTATGTTATCAATTCCAAACTTATTCATAAAGAGTTATTCGATCAAACAGAAAAAATAATACTGTTTTTAAAAAAGTATTTTCACAGGAGTATCGTTAATTAGTTAATTTTCGTAACCTTATCAAGCCACTCTTGTGCACTCTTCTCTTATAATTATTTGAATTCCTTTTTTCTTTTTTTAGTGGAAAATTTGTATTTTATATATGTATCTCTACATATATTTCGATCATTTAATTGTTTCTTCGTTCTTATATTTTCATACCAAAAAGTTTATTGTTGAATCCGAAACGTTGATGCAAAGTTAAATGTGAAAGTTTCAAAATAGGAAGATTTTCAGTAAAAAAAAAAAAATTATTGAGGACTATAGAGGTAGCTCGATTTTTGTTTTCTTTTCGAAAATCTGTGATAATGGTTTCAGATGGATTTTTTGTATGGCGGAAACGATGGTAAAGAAGCAAACAGCAGAATGAGCTTAAACGTTCAAGATCTATGTTGATTTTATGAATAACATGTAAATAATAGGCATATTCAAGGTAAAATTTTCTCTCCTTATTATTTAGGCAGATGGTATATATATAGAAGTCTTCAATTATTATATAAATTATTAAGAAATGATATTTTGTTTAAATTTTATTTGGGGAGATTTTAAGTCTAGTCTAGGAATAAAAAAGTAAAAGAAATAACCCTCTATGACTTAATGAGGAATGAAATGACCCACAAATGCTTTAACAGAATAACAATAGTGCTTAGAATGTTCCACAAAAATATGTCAATTTCCGGCATTATTGAATGCATTGGACACTATTACCTAAGAAAAACCGTATAGTTTCTGTTAATGGAGATTTCAGTAGACAATTGGCAAACAAAATTGACTAGGGATGACAACAAACAACTGAAACAATAAGATTAAACTCTATTGAAGCAATCGACTTCAATAGGAAGTAATGACCCGAGACGAATTCACTATCATCGATGACCAAGGGGCACATTAGCCATTGAAACCGAGAAGACGCCTGGACCACACACGCCTAGCCGTGAAATCTTCGTCCTTGCCGGACACACGAAAGTGTTAACGTGATTCTTTATCAGATCTGTACGCAACTTACAGTATGAGGAAACTGAGTGGGAAAAAAAAAGGAAACATTTAGTCATGAAGGGGTTAAAAGAGAAAAATGTTGGCAAATCATAATTTCTTAACATGTGTTGTGAAAAAGTCATCAAAGGAAATGGTATAAGAAAAATATTTCATAAAGGGAAAGAAATGAAGAATTAAAAAGTATTTCAATGTAAATGGATCGATCCAACCGTTTAAGATCGCATATCAATACTTTTTATTTAAAATAATATACCATCATAATACCAAAATAATAATATATCATCATATATTATAATAATAATTAATATTATTATATGGGGGACAGACAATGGAGGACTAAGTCCTTGCGCGATAGATAAATTTCATCTAAGAAAGGTAAAACGTGCAATTTGAGCAGAAAAAACTCAAAACGTGTAAAATGTGGGAAAATAACTCAAAACGTCCAATTTGGTGCATAAAATTACTGTTATTTAAATGGTTTTTCCATGATTCAAATTTCTGTCAAGGTTTAAATCGAAGTCCGAGAACAATAAAGTGCAATTGCACGAAAATTCAGGCTCTAGTTATAACTAAAAGATCAATTCATCACATTATTTTCAGCTACTTCAAGTGGTAATTTGTATATTAGTTGAAGAGAATGATCATGAAAGAAGATGGGTTTAAGTAAGTTCAAAGTTAAAAAACTTCTGTAGCATTGTGTACATTATCTAATTATTAATAATGTTCTAAGAGATAACATAAACTGTTAAAAAAGTTTTGACCTTTAATTCTTTATTAGAAAACTATCCTTATGGATTTTGAATAATTAAGTTACTTCGCATCTCTCTGTTACACTTTTAGGGACAATTTCTAGATAGCTGATTGTAGAAATCTTAGACAGAAATTAACAATTTATCAAATTTCAAAAACTATTAGATAATATTTTATTTTAATAATAAATATAAAAGTTACTTTTAAATCGGTGCATATAAACTGCTTTAATCTTTTAAGAGTTACGAATGGACATTAGAAAAACATTTCGTTTAAGTCGTTTATTTGTAAAAAATAATTTTACTATTAAATCACCAGTAATGGTTTAAAAATGATACGATGATTTATAGATAATAGAAAAATATTAACGCTATAATATGACTTAATTAGTATGTTTCATAAAAAGATGATCTTAAGTAACAATATATTTGCTTTCCAAGAAGCACACCATTTTTGTTTATTGAAAATTAAAATAAGATACTCACATTTCAATGAGTCATTAACATCAGTGCCTAAGATTACACTCACCTGCAATAAAAAAACAAAACAGTTATCAGTTAAAAACATTATCTGTAGATAAATCATAAAATCAAATTAAAGCCGTATTATTGCACCAAATCAAAGCTACCAGTTGGTCTTTATGCTTCAGTTAGGCTTACTACTATATTATTTTATAAAAATATCAATAATTAGAAATTCATATTTTCGACTAAAGCCCTTATGACCGCGCATCGAAAATATGTAAACCGACACTTTTAGCTTCACATCCCTGTTATTAATAGTGTTTTTCGAAATTCGGTATCGTCAAAAAATTATTTTAATTCCAGCATAAGAAACTCTCACTGAAACCATAAGAAGCGAGATTGGAAACTTATTCCACCCTTAATGGATTTCAGTCAACAATAATACATTTAAATATCATAAATTAACATAATATGGGAGATACATTCATTTATTATATCATATTGATTAGAAACCCATTATAAATAGGTATATAAAAAAAAGAAATTTTAATGAGCATATGACGTTAAATTAACATTTACAATAAGAATTATAACGATTATATGAAGTATATTTTCATTTTTTATAGATATATTTCATAAGAACGAAATAAAACCATACCAATTTTTTTATCAATAAACAAATAAATATTATTTTTTATTTAAATACGTCATATACTCAGGTTTATATTATTATAGACTTAACTTAACTTAGTTTCATATCGTGGGTTCAGTAATATAATTAGGTAACAATTTTGATCTTAACCACAAGAATCTACAAACAGGAAACTGTATTAGACGATCCACAGGTGTGTCGTTTTCAAAATTTGATCATCTGAAAAAATTCCATCGAATAATTAAGCAAGTTCTAATATTGACTATTCTTGATAAACTGAATTTAAGTTATTTAGTGTTTTTGTTCGCTGTGTTATTAAGTTATTTAGTAATTAGTATTAATTTAGTAAGTTATTTAGTGTTTTTGCTGTTAAGCTAAATACGATGGGGATTCAATGATTTGTTTTGTCTAAAATTAAATTCAGAATTAAAAAAAAAAGGTTTGACATGCATAAAAAATATTTTAAATTTGGATTACAAAAGACTGATCTACATGACTATTATAAGGCCTATCTGGACATACGGAGTTGAGCTATGGGGCTCCACTAAACCATCCTCCCGAATCCAATCTTTACAGTCCAAAATCCTTCGTAAAATCCTTAATGCTCCTTACTTTGTCACAAATCAAATCATCCATCATGACCTCAATGTCCCATATGTTGCCGATTTGGCCAAAACCAGATACCATTCCTTCCATGGAAAACTTCCCAACCACTCAAATCCACTTATTTCTAACCTGGATTCTCCACATGTTGGTATCATGTCACTATCTCACCTACAGCAAATTTACTTGTTGTATATATGTTATACAGTTGTAAATAACAATAAATAAATAATTAAAAAAAAAAAATTTTGGTACAAGTTGAATCTTAACTATCATGAATTATAAATGCAGACAGTTCATAGACACTAACCTATAGAATATAGGTTATTGATAAATATTTATAATAAATCTCACTTGAAATACTGATTAGAAAGTAGTACCGCGGAGGGTTAAAGGATCAAATTCAATAGGTATACACAAACAGCTGCTGAGGTTTAAAAAACTTTCTACTCGATTCGTGAGTGACTTCAACAGCTAAATATTTATTCAAGACAAAGTCTTGTCCTGTTTCTGCTAATATATACTCATGCATGGAAAGGTTCGCAAATACAAACGTAGCACAAGATTTTCTTACTTTCTAAAATAATAAGCAATCGCTTTAAGTATGTAATTACTGCAGATTTACAGTTCCAGGTATCTTATGAATTTGGAGAAAAGAGAAAAGAAAATTCATTATATTCGTACTTGAATTTTCATTAGTGACTTTAACAAGCAGAAACAAATGTCTTTTCGAATATAAGGCCCAAGGAGTGCCCTTGTAACAATACAGTATCATATCAACTGAGAAAATCACAAATTACCACTTATTTATAATAAGCAATCGTATATGTAATTAGTATTTAGAGTTCCTGGTATCTTCTGAATTTGGAGAAAAGAGAAAAGAAAATTCATTATATTCGTACATGAATTTTCATTAGTGACTTTAACAAGCAGTTAAATAATTTATTTTTATAAAAAAAATTATAATAAATTAACAAAATTATAGAATTTACTGCTTTCAAACGAACTTAAACTAAAGATGTAGTTTTCCTGATCAGATTGATTTTTAAATCTCAAAAATGACTTTATGATAGCTGCTGCAGTGCGTTGCACAGGTATGTCAACGGAGTGAATTGATTGTTGATAACAAATGGGTTAGTAGGTATCGTATTAAAAAAAAAAATTGAATAATCAACAAAAGAATAAAAAAGGAAAATTAAAAAATATTGGTGATCCTAGGGAGTAGTGGCATGAGCAAACCCCAGCGCACTACCCCACTGCTCCCACACCCCGTATGCCAGAGATGGCAAGGGAGGGGGATAAAAAAAAAAAAAAAAAAAAAAAAAAGTAGGTATCGTATTGAGTTTAGAATTATCTTCCCTAGTTCCAGCTGTCTGATGGTAGCTCTTGTAGGTATATCAATAATAGCGGTAGAAGAATAGAGCCTTGAGGTATTCCATGTCTAATTGATCGTAAAGAAGAACATTCGACGGTAAAATATCAGGTGCAGGAGGACTTCCGACATTACCCCGTGACCACCCACGTTTCAATTTGGTCTAGAAAACTCAAATTCTCTGTGAATTACAAAACGGGTTATAGTACGTAGTTAGAGTATCTTGATAGACTCTCACCACCTGTCATGGGGTATTGGAATTTTTAGTTACGATTGTGCGACTAAGTTGGGAGACAATTAGCATTACCTAATGATATCAGGATGAAAATTTTTCTATGAAACTCCCTACCTGAAGTATAGCACCTTTTTATTACCAAGCTAGTTATAAAAGAACATGATATACATAAATATCATTTAATAATTTCAATCATGAGGCTAGAAACGGCAGAGACAAAATATGCTAGTTTACAATAGAGGAACCACGTTCCAGGTGAGAGGTCTTAAAGCAATATCGATTATTGTTTATCACGAAAAATTGATGACTCATAGTAATACATTTGAGGATCATAAAAATATTTGTGTAATCGGGTCGCTCAGTTAACACTCTTCTAAAGTACATTTTCCAAACTTTTCAGGAGAGGCCTTCTGACAACTTTTTATTATTGGCCTTTTTTTTTTTTTTTAACTATATAAAATTATTTTATTTCAAGGAAGTGTAAATACTCTATATAGGTATAGATTAATACATTAAATGTGTTTAAATGTAAACAAAATATATTTCTTGAGATAAAATACATCTTTTTTTATGAATGGAATATAATATAAAACGGTAGCTTATATTCTTTTTTGGTTAGAGTGAATTTTTCAAAGTATTTTTTAAAAGCATTGATGATTTAATTAACTGTTGAAATGATTTCTTGAGTAGCGATTCATGTTTAGATGCTGAAAAAATAAATTCATTTTCGAAAAACTTGGACTTATCACTCTATCAACTAAAAGTCTCATACATCACTATTATGTAAGCTTACTGTCATGAATAATGACTTTCATTCATGACAGAAAATTCGCGCTACCTTTCCTTACTAAAATAATTAACCTGGTACTTTCCATAAATTTTTTTAATTTCCAGGTATTCCAGGTCCGGTAGACACCCCTATGATACCCTTATTGATGGCAATCAAATGTAACACTTTGGTTTTCAAATATAACGTTAACATGAACCATCATAAAATCGTTCAAAATCATGAACTATTTTTTTTGTCAGAATTTCATCTAAACCAGAGAAGAAATTCTTCTTAAAGCAGATTTTTTTAAAAATTAAATTAAAATTAAAAATTGAAATTTAATAATTTATAAATCAAATGTAATACTTAAAATAATACGACAAGTCTCTCTCTAGCTTCCATAAGATCACCATAAAGTTGAATTGTATAAAGGAGGGTGCAAATCGAACTTTTTTTATTATAGTGTATTCTTCAGTGGTTCACTAATTGATTCACTTGCTCAGTATGTTTTACCATACATTATTAATGACCTTTCTAAAGTTATAGATTTTGTTTTTTTAAATTTCTTCTAATGAAAAATAACAGAGGTATTAAAACAATAGTTTCCTTGAAACAGGTGAAACTTTTTAGTTATCAAACCAAATGACGGTAATTTTCAATAATTTCGTTTCACTGTTTTAAGAATTGCTATTTTCTCATTTAGAACAATAAAATTGGAGCTGTCGGATTCGCGATGCGAATCTCCTATTGTTTCCAACCAAGCAGAGAAACGGTTCAATTTGTATTTCCGTTTACATAATTAACAGAGATGGCTTAGGTTATTAGGGCTTACCATAAAACAAAAATAATGTTTTATAGTATATTAAAACTTCAAAAATATAAAACATTAAATCAATCAACTAATATTTGAAAAATATTAGTTTAAATTTATAAATAAATTCATGACTGCATTAATTAACCATTATTTTTCCAAACTACTGAATTAGGAGTATTATACAATCAAGCAGTGAAAGCAATGATGTCAGGACTGCCTCGATGATGTTGTAAGGAATACTTCGTGGTTGAGGCTAATTTTTGGTGAGGAAATAATGTTGAAACAAAAGTTGGTATACGTTTTTTTAATTTGGTTTATTTGATTTCCTCAACGCACGAAATTGAACGAAGACTATCGATATTTTGAAGGAAAAAGTAAATTTAGTTGCCAATTTTAGACCAAAATATCTTCATTTAAATAGATATTTAATTAATTCTAAACCTTTATTTTAATTTTTTTTGTGGATAGTAAGACTGATAAATGAACAATGACTAATAGTTCAAAAATATTTTTAATATGACTAAATATTTTTAAAAATAATGATTCATCTGTAACCAAAAGATGCGTGCATCACACAAAATATTCACACACAACTTTGTGATAGAATTAACCATTGCACGTTTCAATATAACAGTTTCTTTATTAATCACAATTGCTAACTTCCCTTTAGTTTATATTTTATCTTTAGTGAAATCTAGTTATTACCATGTGGAAACACAAAAATGAAAACACATAAATATGCTTTTTTTCTCGTTTTGTTATATAACAAATGTTTTAATATTTCATGTTTGTTCATTATTTCTTATTTTGAACAATGAGAGATGGGTAATAATTTTTAAAACGTACTTTAGAAAAAACCTTTTTGAAAATTCGACACTTGAATGTCAGACTATTTCAATAACGATACAAATCTATAAACTATATTAAAGATCACTAAATTGCATATAAATATGACGAGTTAATTCCAAATAGCAGGTGCCGTTTTTGAGAAAATGTTTAAATGTGTAAAAACAATGATATAAAATGGAATTTCAGAGGCGATGATATTAGGTTGTGCCCAAAGGAATAATTAAGTTAATCGTACATGTTTATAATGCGGTAGTATCGATTTCTTTTCTCAGGAAAAATGGATTTTAATGAATGAAGCATCAAAAGAAAGGCAGATTTCCAAATTCGATTCTTAAATTCTTACTTAAACTTTAATACAAGTTATTAAAAACAAGTAAGAGGTTACAAGATCTGATGAAGGAAAGTTGGCAGATGAAGATACTACAACTTGAGTTTTAAAGGTTTCGACGCAGACTTCAATAATCAAGTACATTTTCTTAAAGTAATTTGGAACCTGTGTTTTAAAGCCCAAAAATGAACCGTTTTTTGGGATAATGCAAGAAGTAGGCACGGGCCAAACCTCACCCTAAGGTTGCTTCCACAATGCCATCATGGTTGCTATGCCTTGTTTTGAGCGAACCGATTTCCAATTTTCTTGTCTCAAATTGTTCACATCTGGGAGAGATTAGACTCTTTCTTCCAGTAGTACTTCCTCACATTCTCCAGTAAAATTCTAGGCCCATAATAGCTACAGTCAATGAAGAAAACTGATACTTTTTTATGTTTTGTTTTTAGAATTTAATAATTTTAATTATAGATTAAAAGGAAGAAAATCAATTTCGAATTTATAAACATAAACATTTATTTTAATTCAATATTTACGAACCGAATAAGATTTTGATACATATAATGAATAAAAAATGCATAATATTTCAATGTACACGGTATTACTTCACTAAAATGTTCGTAGTTAAAATAAATTTACATTAGAATACAATCGCATCATTGTTAATGTACATTTACATAAAAAATAAATATTTTATAGCATCAAAAACTTAAAAATAATGCAAAAAATAATTATAAAGAATCAATGCTTCAAACTTGTCCAAAAAGTTTAAACACTTGATCTTAATTCCCTTGAATAAAAAAAATAAGTATAATTATAATATAATTTAATATACGCATTTCTTTCCAACTGTTTGAAGAGTACTTCCTAGACAAAATGACAGCTGGTATTGATCCAGGGTTGATTCAGTATTCCAAAACCACCCCCTGTTCTGAGTCACGAACACGTCAATCCCTTATTTAGAATGTGACAGGGCATTAGCCGAAGCCCCTGGCGAGAGCGTTGGGGACTATATGTTATAATTTAGAATTGAAGCTGATATCTAATACTAAATGCAATCAATAGCTGTTTAGTATACTTAAGTAAATCAAAATAGGTCATTATAGAGATAAAACATAATATTAGTAGAGGCTATGTCAAAATGATAAACGGAAAAACAAAACTAACCAGCAAATTAATAATTCAGTAGTTACACTTCTGCCCTGTTAATAATAATTAATAATAAAAATTATTGCATCTTTTTACATTTTTTTATATAAGTTGATACTCCTCCCTTCCACTGCACATGAAAAATTAGAGTTACAATTTATTCAACATACATCAGATTATGTCTTCTTAAACCATGAAAAAAGTTTATTAATCTTGAAAATTTTTGTTCTTGTTGTGAACATATTCACGGTAGGATATTGGATTGATTTTTTAATCTTTCATTAGAAGTTAGAATATAATTGGAAGATTCCAATCATGAAGTCATAAGTCTCTAAAATAAATAGCAAACGTTTCTTTAGTCGTGGTTCCACATCTGGAAGGAAAATATCACTCGAAGAAGACAAAATGCAGCACATCTCAAATCAACAGTTCAAAAAGATAAATTAACCAGAAATGGCTCATCACACCAAGATATCCAAACATATACAGAAAAAAATTGTAATAAAACGCTACCTCTCTTTTCTGCTAATTGAATCTGATTTACTTTTGTTACGTAAATTCATAAACTGTCAGGGTATGAATCCACAATTCAGTGACACTGCTGCTAGGATATTTTCAGATCTTTGGTACTTAGCATATGAACCTGTGTTCTATCCTTATTTTATGGCAATGTTCGTACCATAGTTAGGAGAGATAGATATGGTGTAAGTTATCCTGCAAGCAGACAATCAACAAAAGAGATATATGGTGCAACAAAATTATTTTAGACAATAAAATAATTATCAAAAAAATAACTCTCTGGATGAATACTTCATGGTTGATGAGTTTTGCCTAACAGTGTTCCAATTAAACAAAACTTTTGCAGATATTCTTTTTTGTTGATCGGATCATGATAGGAATGTAAGAGCTAATCTCAATTTAAAAGAAGTAACTAAATAAGGTTTTCCTTGTACACAGGATGTTTTTTTTCGTTTAAGGTCGCCACAATCAATAGTAGAAATCAACTCTACAACACATTACACTCTATTACATTACGTGCTCCAAATTATGTATTATCTTGGAATATTACAAATGGATAGCTGGTATATTTAATATACTCCATCACTCGAAGGATAACAAACTGAAGAAGTCGCAGCAAAAGAGATAATTATTTTTCTTCTTAACTATACCCATAATAGTCCACTGATTCGTGGACACCTTATGATCAAAGCAAACAAGACAATATGCTGTTATTGAGGGACTGATTAAATGGTGATACATGTTATCATATAGTTTGTAGTTCTTGAACCATACAAGTCTGTTACAAATACGCATGAAATGTTGGTATGACTAGTAGAGAGGTCCGATCCCACTCGTGACAACGTAGACAGTGAGTAAGCGCCACAGTGCTCCCCTACACACAACAGATCCCACAACCTACCTTAAAATACCCTTAAGGAAAAGAAGGACATTTATATTTATTATGTATACATATTCCTATTATTGTATTATGCTTTGTTTGAAATGATCTAGCAATTACTTTCTGAAGTATAAGAAAAAAATATTACTGCTGTCGAATGATATTTTTAGCTTTTGACATTGTTTGCATACATGGCAATTGGAATTATTAAAAACATTCCATATTCAAAGGCAATTTATGTAGCTAAATCATAATAATGCACACGTAAATTTTTACTTTTAAATAAATACAATTGATATCAAAGTTTCAATTTCGCTCATTCAATCCATATTCATCCTCAAATCTAGCAATAACGATGCATTGCCAGTCCTGCTACAATATATATATATTTCTTCATACTAACAAACTAGACTGTTCTGTAACCATTTAATTTGCACCTGTTTAATAGAAAGGAAGGTGACATAATAAAGTTATATAGGAGAGGACGGAAATGATTTGAAAAAGGATTGTATAAACACAATGGGACGAAAGAACCCTTAAGAGAACAAATGTGTTTCCCTTCTGGAGTGAGGGTTTACATTGTCCCAGAACTAGGGCGTGGGACAGTCGGTTTGGGAGCGAGCCAATGAGAGCGGACTATCTGCCAATGTGGTGCACTTTTTAACTGCCACTAAAAAAGAAAGCTTTTGAATGTTTTAAGAGCAAACTTTCTTAAGTGGCTAGAGAAAACTTTTGAAGCAAAGTTTTTTAGAGTTTTGAAAGAAGAAGAGGGTGGAAAGTGAGTACTAAGAGATCAACCATAGATAAATAAATATTTATTATTAATAAGCGCTTAATTTGTATAAAATATAAAATATGTGAAACGGAAGATCCTATTTAATTTATTTGCTCTTCTCATTGTTCAAAGACTCATACTACACATTATACTTAATTTTTACTAATTTATCAATAGCTCGCTGAGTACACATTGTACTGAAGCACAGATATAAGGCTTATCTACGTAGATAAAAACCAACAATAATTATTTAAACGGTAAAAAAACTAACATCCAGGGGAGTTAAAAGAGCATGGATAATTAATAACTTAGGATCCACATTAAATATGTCTGATTGCTTAAAGGTTTCGTCTTCTACAATTGCTTCAAAGTCCATGCTAAACAGAATTCCTCCTCAAACATTGCGAGCTATCGACTGTCGACCCAAATTGGTCTCGCGATCGATTTGCTGGTCATCCCTGATTTAGACCTTTCCGTAAAAAATTGCTATTTTTCATTAGTCATCGCATATTTTACACTTCTAGAGATCTTTGGTCGTGACCCTTGAGTTGTCCCTCCACGTTATGTTGGTCAAGTCCACTGAAGACTATTGATAACCAACGACGTACATACAAGGTTGATCCCTGTCATGATTGATCAATGGCCCAGACATTGAAAAAATAATAAAACTAATTATTTTGGCCTGTCATTTACTATAATTTTTATTTATCGTTCACAGTAAACAATTTCATATGAAAGTTTTCCAGTATTATTTATTTGGATTGATAAAATAAAGAAATTTTAATATTTCTAATCATTAAATCATAAATAAATTATCTTTTTACCAACTAGAGATAAACTTTTATTATAATTAGTTTCGAGGCGAGCGAAATATGATTCAGCAAACCTAATCAACCCGAAGATAATCGTACCAAACAGTGCTCTCATTTCTTTAAAAATGTAAAATATTGTAATTTAGATTTGAAATAGTTTTAGCCCTTGCAATTAAGCCAAGTTGAGGTTTTGTTCAAAAGCCTACATCAAAAAGAGAAAGGCCTTTAATTCATCAAGAAATAAGGGCTGAAGGGGGAAAAGCTGACAGACTTAATTTTAATTGGATGTTTTATTGAGAGTTCATTAGGAGAAGAACTGATGTTAATAAAGAGTTGGAAGATTTATATTCTTTATTATTAATTTATAATTCATTCCAAAGGATTAAATTATAAAAACGATAAAATACATAAAACTATAATTATTAACGAAATTTGGATCAATATATCATATTATTTTTTTACATTCTGCCCTTCTATATTACAATTTTTTTGCGTTTTTTTTATCCTTCCTTTAAATCATAATTAACATAACACAACAGAGTTGGATTAATATATTAATATCTTGAGAGTTTCGTTAGTACTGCGTCAACCTCTCGCAAATGTAATCTATCCCAGTAATATTCAGTGAGCAACAGTTCTAAAATTCAGAACACACTTAATCAAATTTGATCAAAGACTTATATTGATCAACAAAATCTGAATTAATATGAGCATTGAACATAGTAACCAACAAAATGAAAAGTTTTACAGTTTTTTGTTATGTTTGGTTTATAAATAGTGAGTTACCAGCAAAATGTATGACTAGCAAAAATAATTAGTTTTATTATTTTATCAATAATAATCTAATATAAACAATATTCTCTTAAGAAAACGAATTTCCTAAAGATTCTTTCAACAATTCATGAAATCAGCCGATTTCGATTGAAATACACGTTTTGAGGCTCCCGTAGTCCAAATAATCAAGTATTTCAAAATGGTGTGCGTGCGTGTTGTGTAAAAAACGAAACGTTGTACGAAATTGAAATTGTAGATTTAAGGCGGGTATGTATATCCCTGAGATATGGTAGTAACTTTTTTGATAGCGATGATTTGATAATTGCCCTAACAATTTTGTCTATACTCGGTATGTCAACGTACAATTGAGTGTTATTTAATATTAGATAGGTCTTATTCTCGTTACACGGCGCACCACTACTACACTATCTTTACCCAA
>NW_027114062.1:292519-301943 GCF_000696795.3 Halyomorpha halys
AAAAAGGGATTAAATGACGATTTTTCAAAAACTCTAGATACCTTTAATTTTGCTTATTTAGAATAAATAACCAGTTCTCATTGTTAGCAATAATAAACAATGGATAAATGTAGAATATTAAACAATTTGATGAACAACTAAAGGAAAAGTAATGATGAGAAGATAGTTGACCGTGGATAATATATATATATATATATATCAAGAGAAGATTGTTGGGGGTGCGGTCAGAGAATAACACAAATAAATTGAAAAAAAAAAACGTATTTAATAGTGTCAACTTTTCGGTCAGAATTTCTAGCCTGGCAGAAAAGTTGACACTATTAAATAAGTTTTTTTTTTTTTTCAATTTATTTGTGTTTTTTCAGGACCGCACCCCCAACTACCTTCTCTTCATATACAAGAAAAGTAAAACAGCCATCCGACTCGAACGGAAAAAGTCGATATTGCATTCTTGGCAGAAACAAACTTCTTCATTCTTTATTCTCACTTAGAGAATCCTAAAATAAGACTTTGTACGGCTATAGGAATATAGAAATATACATTTTTATTTTACTGATTTCGTCAATAGTTTAATTTTTTTCTTCAATAAAATCACTCCTTTATTAATTGAGAAATAATATTACAAGCTACCACATGGTAATCCAAAGTGGTACCAACCAATTGACTACCTAGGAAAAAAAAAATTGAAAATACCAGGAGCTTGCCTTTGAATTAAAATATTTATATTATTTTGAAAAAATAACAATGACTCTGATTTTAAAAAGCACAAAGGAAGGTACAGAGGATCTCGAGCTTGTTATTGGAAACTTAAATTGGAAAACTTAAATTCTGCAAGATACAAACATAATTGTAAGGAAATTTTTAAATACAAAAACTTGACTACATTCGCTTGAATTATCGAGAAATATTGATATAATAATAGTAAAAAATATTAAAACTGCAAAAAAAGTAAAATAATATCTAATTAAATAATAGCAACAAAATATAAAGGTAAAAAAAAATCCATCTTAAGACGCATTCACACCTATATACAATATTTAAAGTTAATAATAAATTAGCAACATTATTGTAATGAACATGTTCGTCTTAAACCATTATGACTGTTGATTAAAAACCAGCCAAAATTGAATTTTCTTTTTTAAAAGAATTATTTTTGTTTCATCTACTAAGGAAGAATATATTTATTATTAATATTTTGTTTCAAGAAGGGAAATAATAATTTCCTTAACTTTGGAAAGCATTACTTAAAGGAGTGAAATTGGTAGAGAATCATGACGAACATTGGACTAGGTATGTTAATGACTAAGTACTGGAACATTGGAGGCACCTGCAAATTACGGAAGAAAATCGAACTGAGGCCAGGTAATTCGTAAATTGTTCCCTCAAGAGACTTTTTTTTTTATTGTCATTTTGAGATGTGATTCCTGAGGGAGATGGGTTCGTGCCGTCACGAAGGGCGACCTTGCTCTAGGAAACTCGACCTCCCCACGTCTCTCACCTAGAATGGGATTCGTGTTACCATGGCTCCCTATCATCCCAAGTCCTATCTCCTTCTTCTCTAATGCATAGAAATGTATCTGCCGGACCTAGATCTGTCTGGTTCTGTTCTATTGCTCTATCGTGATCTGTCGAAGTGAAGGCAATGGGAAAAGACGTCATGCCTCGGAGATAAGCAGATGCTTATATGCTTCGGTTACTGTTCCAGGGTATGTCAAAATCTTTGATAAAATTGGGTCTATTAAAAGTTAGTATCAACGATTTTTGGAAGGCAAATGCATTGTTGAAAAACTAATTCATTATAAGTTATTATTATTAATAATTAACAATTAAATAAATAATGAAAACTGCTTATTGAAAATTTTTACCTTATTACATTATCCTCTGATACGATTTCGATGTGTTTTTTTCTTATTTTTTTAGAAAATTTAATAATCATTCAAATAAATACGTTGGCACGAAATGAATACTTATTAAGTTACGCCTAAATAAAGCTACTTTTTTTCATAACTTTTTTCTAAAACTTGTGTTATACTCGTGTTAAAAAAGTTCAAAGTAAGTGAGTTTAAGCACGTTTCATCAAAATCGTTTGAGCCGATTTTTTGCTGCAGTTTAGAGAAACAAGGCTTTTGGCTTTCGGTTTTTACACAACAGCTATTGTGCACAGGGCGCCCATTTTGGTACACAAGCATCGGTGTTCAAAATCCTACAAAACAAAAAAGAAGCAACAGAATTGATAGCGTCTCAGACACATACATAAAGGTTAATGTTTTGACTTGGAGTTTCTAAAAGAGATAAATTCTTTGAAAATTGCACATCAAACATTTGACCTGATTTTAATAGTGTCCTTACACTGGTGGTAAGGAAAGTTAGTACAAGATAAATGCAACAGTTAATAAAGATTATAAAATCTTTAGATATATAAGATATATAAAATATCTATTACCATAGCTTACAATAGCTTGGTGGTAAGGATTATAAACATGAAGGACCTTAAAAACTCTATGGTGAGGCAAACGATCACGCGTTATTATTAGAAGTATTTTTGAAACCTACAGTAACAAATAAATTATACAAACATTTTATAAATTTCTCATATTCACAAATACTTCTACTATGTTTTTAAAATTTTATATCTACAATACATAATTTAATGAATTAAAAGTAAGTGTAGCAATTATGTTTTAATTAATTTTAATACAAACTATTCGAACTTGATTAAGTTTCTGTTCCATTGAGTCAAATATAAGCCACTAATTAATTTATGAAATGTATTGGTAATAAAATTGAAAATAAACCAGCTTGAACATGTCATTATTAAATAATATTTGTGTTTAATTTATTTTATGATACATAAATTAGGCTTTAATATATGAGGACGGAAATGGACCTACTTCCTGGTCGTGACAGAACCGCAAGGTAGCCCAGAGGTGCGGCTATCATTAGTATCCGATAGTAGAAAGCGATAATCTTGAGGATTACAAAACCCAAACCGTTTACGATAATTACTTTCACTTTTTAAACGGCTTGGAAAGTATTGTACAGGTAAAAACTGTTTTGTTTTTTTAAAGCATGTATTACGATAAAATCTTAGTAATAACAATCTGATATAATTTTCCACAAATCACTTCCCTATCAAGTTGTAAACCCAACTTTGTAACCTATTTGCAATGAAGCCACATGATATTAAACATTAAACCCAGAGTCGGATTAATCACTACTCACCGATCAAGAAGGGTATGTCTTAGGACGCACCTTAATAATAGGATTGTTTAAACAATAAATAAATGTTTATGATGAATTATTAAAAGTTTTATAAAATTGAAAATTATCTTATTATGCGGTGAAATTGGAGTTGTCAACAAAGAGGTTTTCAGCTAGAAAAAAACTTGCCTTATCGTCTCATTGAATACTAGGAAGATGTAAAAGAAAAATTGATTTGGTCTAAAAGCGCCCAAACTGTAAATCCATTTCTAGCATTCAAACATAATAATTTGAAGCGTTAAAAACATATATATCCTTCTCCATAAAATCTGAAAATATTCTATTTACATCTGAATACTTGTGAAAAATTTCGTCTGCAGTTGCTGTGTTAACTTGCAACATTTACATATCAAACAGGAAAGAAGCAGAGAAGTAATATTACTTCACACTCCTAAACGTAAAAAAAAAGTAGAAATGATCATTAAAAATTATATATATATTCCTAAACATATATACTTATTATTATATGTATAGATATAAAAGTGTATGCTAGTGTGAATATAAATATAATTTTTAATAATCATTTTTACTTTGTTTTAAGGTCCAGAATATTATTATTATTATTA
The DNA here is from genome assembly GCF_000696795.3 of Halyomorpha halys. Lineage (NCBI taxonomy): Eukaryota > Metazoa > Arthropoda > Insecta > Hemiptera > Pentatomidae > Halyomorpha > Halyomorpha halys. The sequence goes on from NW_027114062.1 coordinate 296,347, forward strand.
AATTACTGGTCATAATATACTCTCTTTATACTCTAAATTAATTCTGTACGTGTGTTTCTAATGTTAATGCCATAGCTATTAATACATATTAATATTTTTTTTTTAATAATTTATTTATTGTTATTTACAACTGTATACAAATATATACAACAAGTAAATTTGCTGTAGGTGACATAGTGACATGATACAAACATGTGGAGAATCTACCCACTGATAGAACTCCAATAACATTTATTAATATTTAAATTTTAACCACCGATGTTTTATCTTCGCGATTCCTAAAACTAACTTGCAACATTCCTATAAAAAGGATCCTACTTTCTAACTTAACTTCATATGAAAAATTGAAGATAATAGGTTCGTTCTAGGACAAATCAAAACTACTATCGAACTGAAGAGAGCAGGTGCAGTATATTATTTTTTGTCTTTAACCTTTACTGCGCATGCGTCCTCCAGCTTGATTATAGTTAAGGATTATTCTTATATCTATCATTAAACCTAATTAAAAAACCTATAAACTCCTTCCGTCCCTTAATTCTTCACAATCACACTTCACTTAATTATCATTATAATTCATACCTTTCTATCATATTATAGATCATAAATTTTTAATCATTAGATAACTTCTGTTTCTGAATTATTCGTAATAAAACTGTCCTCGCCATTCGGGTCAGCAACATCCATTTAAGCCAAAATTCAATTATCATACAATAGACTGTCACTACCACTCCATAGGAAATTACTAATCTATTAAGGAGTGTGGCCTAAATAAATAGCAACACTTAATAAAATAATAAAAATATATTTAATAAAAAAAAATGATTATGTTAGGAGAAGGCACCTAAGGTACTGGTCAAGATAGGTGTGTATTTATAAATGAAATTAAGGAATAAATTAAGGTTTCGAATGGATTCATAATAAAAATCTGCATTCTTCCAGGGACTTAGAAAGCAGTAAAAACATTTTTAAAGATTATATTTATTGAATTTATTTTGTACCATTCGAACTCACTGGAAGAATACAGGTTTTATAATAGTTCGAATCGAACCTGAAATAAAGATAAAAATATCAAGCAAAACTCAATGATTCATCCATACAATTTCTAACAATCGATTTGCACACTCAGAACAATAAGTAAATAGAAAGTTATCGATATTAGATTTATCCATCGATCATAGCTTCGGATTACATTTCACCTGTTATAGGAGTCGGTGAAACGAGGAATGTGCAGTACTTAAAAAAACAAGAACAAATTCGTTTCTTCAAAGAAAATCTGGCGGATGAACCCGGCAATAGAGACCATGTGGTCTGCGGGTTGTGGTTAGAATCGAGACACTGAATGTTACTGCCCCATCTTAGATGGGATGAGAACCATCCAGGCAGAGTTAGCCCAATCCAACTGGTAGAAAACCCTTCTGTGACCACATAAATGGAAATAGTGGTTTACGTTCTATCCCTCTTGTTCCATATACTATCAACTTTTTTGAAAGGGACATTCAATCTTCATTCTTTGGCATGGAAACCACTAAACTTCTATTTCCAAAATTAAATTTTATTCGTTTTATTAGTCGTCAATGTCGGTTCGTCTTAAATCAAGTAAAAGGAAATTTTATTTTAATAAAATTATAATATTAATATCAGATGATAATAAGAAGCACACAACTAAAAATAGCTTTTCTTCTCTCTCTCTAGTTATCGTCCGTAATTAATAGAAACAAATAAATATCACAAAAAAAAAAAAATCAAATGGCAACAAAATGGAATCGGATTTAGATTGTTTAAAGAAGAAGTAGAAGTTTTTAAACAGTTGATTTACAAAATTAAAAAAAAAAAAAATAGTGTCATGGAAAAATATTAATTTTTTTTCGGCCACTTTTAAAGTATTATTATTATTATTTTTTTTTTTTACCAGTTGTTTATATTCTCATTTCAATCAAAATCCAAACACTTCCGGCTATTTTTATAATGTTAAATTGTATATCCCTAATCTTGATATATATTCTGTTATTATTTTAAAATATTAAATTTAGATATGCACTGACGTTGAAATTATAAATCCAGGGTCGGATTTATCACAAAGCACGGGCCAGAGATGTTGAATCCTAGAGGGTGCACTTTAATATAATGAATTAAATAATAAATAAAATAAATGTTTCTGATGAGTTACCAAAAGTCTTCTAAAGTTGAAAATTAGGTTACTATACTTATAATTTTCACTAAAATAATAATAATAATTGATAATTTTCTCCAGGAAAATTACTTGTCTGACTAATCCTATACCATATTACGATGAAGAAAAGAAAAAAATCTTTAACAGGGGAGTGTGTAAAAATCGGTTCCTTTATAAACCAGATTGTACCAGCTTTTGCTGATAGAGTAATGTAAGTATGGTATTTATTGCTATAGTATGGTATTCAACGTCAGTTAAGTGCAATCTACATAGATTTAGAGCATTTTACTTTAATCTTGATGACGCCATTGTATTGATATACACCGAGAAGTTAAACCTGATAATGAATAATCTCACTTCTATTATCTTTTCAGTAATCATAGTTAAAATTTAGGCATGGAATAAAATCTTGATGACTGTTTTCAAGAACCTCAAATGAAGTGCTCAGGAGTATTTCAAGACAAGAAAGGTTTATCTAAACCTTAACCTTAGCATAAGACATTAAAATCGTTTGTAACCGAGGGAGTTAGAGCGTCAACTTTGACCGCCTTGTGACTGCAGTGGCGTCGGTCCCAGGGTTAGAATAGATTGGTTACCAGTAGCTAAATCCCTGCCCTCACTGCGTGGCATAAATGACCGGGAAAAGGGTCATAAAAAAAAACAACATGTTTGATCTTTCTCATAGAATAGTATTTGCATTGAATCAGATTCAGACGATTCAATGCAAATACTTAATGATGATTTAATTGTTTTGTCTAACCTGTCCAAAATAGAGTACGTTAAAATGAGTGGTAGTGAAAAAAATTTTTTTGTTTGATGCGATGAAGAAGTTCCAAACTTAATTTAATTAAAGGAACAACGAAAGAAAAATATTTGTTAAAGAAACTATAGGAAAGTGTAAAATAAATAAAATACGACATATATTCAAGTAATTATCAAAGGTTCAATTAAAGTCAAAAATTTTCTGATGTTAAATGCGTGAAGCATTTTCTTCATTAATGTCAAGATCTATATTTGTTTTTCTCAAATATATTCTCAAATCTACATTTGTTTTTCCTACGTCACATATTCATTCCCAAATCATAAATTAATCGCTGCCTGACGTTTCTTTGGGGACTTACTACTTTGATTAATTAATATATGATTAACTTTGTTTAATCTAATAGCGATTTTTTTTAAATAAATAATTTAATTTCTATCCATTTTAGTCTCAAAACATTTTACTTTTCTTATAAGTCCGACGTTTCGGCCAAATTGGCCATCCTCAGGGATAATCTACTTAATACAATTTTGGAATTCTATAATTTAAAAACTCTAACTCCATACAGGCTCTTCTGCCCAGGTCAATACAACAATTTCTAATTACTCAATATTCACATTAAAACCAAAATTAAAATCATTTATCACAGTCCCTATTCTTTAAAAACTTCATCACAACAATTAAGGAATAGTGACTGTGATAAATGATTTTAATTTTGGTTTTAATGTGAATATTGACTAATTATGGAGTTAGAGTTTTTAAATTATATAATTCCAAAATTGTATAAGTAGATTGTCCCTGAGGATGGCCGGATTGGCCGAAACGTCGGACTTATAAGAAAAATAAAATGTTTTGAGACTAAAATGGATAGAAATTAAATTATTTATTATTACCAGTCTCAAGAAAGTGTTTAAGATTATAAACTAATTTCGATTGTTATTGCTTAACTAATAATTGTTAACCACAACTTGTTATTCCTGTCTTCTTTCATTACAAGAACTACATTTTCAGTAATATTTTGGACTTACATAAGATGTGAACCCATGGTCTTATAGGAACGAACATAAAATCTTATATTTTCTACCTCCCACTTACATGTTCAATCCAATGATAAATATTTGTTTGTCCGACATCTCTACCAACTTTTTTAAGTTAATGTTATAAGACTAAAGCCTAAAATGATTTCGTTTGAGTTGCTCTCCTCTTGACCAGCTGACTTTAGATATTAAAATACACGCTAGTAGTATCTATATATAGGTTACTACTGAAACCACACTCGGTGCCAAACATGTCGCCGGTCACTAGGATTATTTTTGGACCCTCGTGCACCTTTACGCTGTAGCGCAATCATTAACGTAAAACAGTAAGCAAGATATTTGTAATTTTTTTAAGGCTTACATTCATGACTGCCTGACTTCATTGCAGACACTCATAGAGCTTCATATTATAGATCCCCTGCTTTCCATCACAAACCAGAACTACAAAGCAGCAGCACCAACATAGGAACTATGGTCAGGCTAATTGTTTTATTCCCGGAGAATGGACAAAGGTCATCGAGGGCAGGGTAGTCGAATCAATGGCGGCCATTGTCAAAGACTGGATCGGAACTGTCATTGTTACATGGGTGATCAACAGAAAATATTTAAATCACCCTTTGATACATAGGAATTTGTTTTCGTCATGTCTTACTATTTTTTTTTTTTTTTTTTCTGTTCAGCGATTCACTATGTACATCAGTTCAGAATAACTGGCCCTATAATATGTAGTTCCCCATGCATGGTGATTTTATAAGAGGTAGCAAAACACACCACATTTGAACATTGGATAAAATAGAAGAAAAATATTTTTGGTGAACAAATATTTTATAGGATTTTATTTATTTTATTCGGCCCATTAAATTCAAATCACAAATAAAAAAATTGTACATGTAAAAATCTTTAAAGGTGGAAGAACCCAGGACGATCGTTGCTGGTGGAAGCCTAGGACAGTACGAAACACGGTTCGGGACAACCCAAGGTGACGATAATGCCTCGTCAACCGCGGTCTAAATGTTAAATTAGATGTCAATATAAAGATGACACACAGTCCAATACACTGTATCTTCGCTAATACTTTTTTATTTAGGTAATTGTTGTTTAACCTGATAGAGAATTAAATTATTTTTCGAATGAAAATAATTTTCCAAAATATGTCTGCTGAATGAGAATGTAATGCTCTAGTAAACAGGCTCGGTACGAAGTAGTTATTTTATTTTAAGTTAACACAACAGTTAGGACAACATAGCATTCCGATATTTAGAAAAATGTTAATTTTGCCAACATGATACTTTAGCAAGGAGTGTAGTATATTTGTTTTGGGTTTTTTCGAAAAACAACCAATATATCTGTTTAAAAAAAAGACAACTTAAAATTTAAATTTTTTTTCAAATTCAACCATAGACATCTGAATCACAAGAAAACCACCTAAAAAAACATCTTCATAGAGATGTTACAAAGTACCAGGTCATTCAAAAAGTCCTGTCGTTTTTTTGGGGGAAATTATAAATAAATAAATATTTTCAAATAATCACCTTTATTCATCAAAATATCCACCGTTACAGTCGGTAACCTTCTCCCAACGAGATGGTAAAGCCCAAATTCCTTCCTTAAAAAACTGTTGATTTTTACT
>NW_027114062.1:302943-351408 GCF_000696795.3 Halyomorpha halys
CTAGAATCAAAATAAACAACGAACAAACGAAAAACGACAGGACTTTTTGAATGCCCTGGTATATACTTAGAATTTCGAAGTACCTATGCAAGCTTTTCATTTTAGTACGATTTCAGTTTGTAGCGTGATGTTATTAAGTCCAAATGCATTCCTTGGCTGTTACAATATTACTAATAAATCGTATAATCAAAAACAAATTCATAAAATAATATAATAATAATAATGATTTTAGGGATTAGATTTGAAAATAAACAATCAGAGGTCTGAAACAGCCTAATTTATTACCTAAACCTGTATAAAGTTTTAAATGTATTTTTTTCCCAAGAAATTTGTACATTAATTATTATGTGACCCTCAGCAAAATAGTGTAAACTATTATTTTTTAGTAAAATAATAATTTGTTAGTCGTTAAATTTAAAGTGATTCGAAAGATTACCACCATACAAAGCCCAAAATATGATAGTCATTAAGTTAATTTCCCAAAAACATGTAATATTAATATTGTAATAAAAGTTGTACATTTCCTACAATAAGTGAAACTTTTTAGTCGCAAATAACTTGCATATTATAGAACATATTAGTGGCCTGTAATATAAAAATATAACTGGCCATTTCTGCCCAGTAACAATGTTTAACAGCGTTAAAAACCAATTGTAAAATAAATAAATAAATAAAAAAAAGGGGGTTCATTACAATATCACAAAGTTAAAAATACATTTTTTTTTTTATAAAAGAAACCTAATTAACATTATTTATAAGAATTATAGAATTTTAATCAGATACGGAATTAATTAAAGCATAATCAAGTTATACAAGGACAAACCTGAAATAACATTGTCACAGTTACATGATTATGCTTAAACTAACTTCTTCCTTTTGTTTAATTTAATGGACTACCTAAAAAATAAAGTTGAGAACATTCCCAATATCGTGATTAATACTAACCTTGCCAAATATATTACGGCTCACCGCCTTAGAGATAAATCAATGTCTCACCGATATAAGTATTCATTATCAAAATAATTTCGCCCTCGGCTTGTTTTCCAAAATAATTTTAATATGTTACATGAACCGCAGTAAAGCTTGTAAACATAGTTTTTCAAGATAATAGTTACGGATTTGAATGGAAAGACTCACTTGGAAATCACATAAAAAACGTAAAAGACAAGAACTTGCAAGACAATACAGTCAACTTTCACATTTTCTACACTCACTCAACTTGCGAAACAAGCTGCATATTACAAAACTATAATAAGTCTGTTGGCTCTTTGGAAGAACTTTGTATTCAAGCACGCGCTCTGAAACAAAACATAAGCCGAGCAGAAAAAAAAATAAAGATAAATTTCGAAATTACCTATGTTTCAGACCACACAATAATATTTGTTTGTAATCAGAGTCATGACATACTATAGACTGAAAAGGAACTGGACACAAGATCTGATTCATTAATAACCTGGAAATTAATACTTTTCAATGAAAAAAATCAAAGTCAAACGGAAACATCAAATGTGCTAGCTGAATATAATCCAAATAAACTGTTAAACTTTTAGATTTATACTTATTAAAATCTTTAATTAAATCAAATTGCATAGAGGATGGAACATCAATACATATTTAATATTAATAATTTCCCGAAAATTAGGAAAACCAAAAAAAGACTTTTGATAAGAAAAATGAACGTTCTATTTCTTGGTTTAACAAATATTTTTTATATTTTAAAATATCATGTTAAAATATGGAAAAGTTTAGGATATTGATATATGAGACATTCGGTCGTAAAAGATGGTATCTAACATTTTTTGTGGATTGAAGTTTTCGGTAATATCTGATATCTTAAAACTAAGTTTACAGTTCTTTAAAAGAATGTGTAGAAAATTTCCTTTTTATAACATTATAATATTGGTAATACGTTATGGTAAGTGATATGTGGTTGGAAGTAACACATGGTAACTGACAAAGATGGTCAGAAAATCAAGTCTAGTATTTTCAAAAGGCCTATCTGGACATACGGAGTTGAGCTATGTGACTCCACTAAACCATTGAATTCCTCTAGAATCCAATCCTTACAGTCCAAAATCCTTAATGATCCTTACTTTGTCACTCGAATCATCCATCAGGACCTCAATGTCACATATGTAGCCGATTTGGCCAAAATCAGATACCATTCCTTCGATGGAAAACTTCCCAACCACCCAAATCCACTTATTTCTAAGCTGGCTTCTCCTTCATTACCTAATAATCCTCCTAGGTGTCTGAAAAGAAGATGCCCTCGGGATCTTCTCCTCTAGAAATGTTATTGGAGTTCTATCATGTATCTCACCTACAGCAAATTTACTTGTTGTATATATGTTATACAGTTGTAAATAACAATAAATAAATTACTAAAAAAAAAAATTCGAACGATTTTTCATTTTCGAGCAAGGCTGACCACACACATTATTTTGAGAAACTTTTTGGACTCAGGTGACCTTAAAACGTATATCTCCGTAGAAAACTGGAATTCGAAATTTCTATTACTTCGATTCTAATACTTTACTATCATATTATTATTTCATATATAACTAAGTGAACGTAACAATTTGATGTCAGACTTTTATAATTTTATGGCGACGAAAATTTCTCAGATAGGATCAGAAAAATAACTTTAACCTCACAGAGATTATAAAGATATAAATAAAAATTTGATGCACTTATTAACATTACCAAAGAGCCAATTCTTGAATGAAATCTTATGATTGTTAATTTCTTATTCGTTTTAAGATAAGTATGCGTCTGTTAAAATCACGTGAGCATTGTGTTATATGCATATATATATACATATTCAAAACCTAAAATTTATCAACAATGTAGACCGGATTTTCCAACTTTAGAGTTCTCTATTTAGCTTTTGGATGCAAATTTAAGTATAATGATTAAGTAAGCATAACCGAAGTTTTACCACAATATTCGCTACTTTGAATAAGACCTCAAATGTCCCAACGATACCGTATTTTGAGATAGGTTGTCAGATTTTACGACTTACAGTCTAAATGAGAGGAGAAAAATAAAAACAAGTCGGGATCATCAGTCGGGAATCAACAGTTGATTACTTATAAAGTAAATGAGTTCTCATATATAGCTAACTAAGGACATCTCCAGATGGACAAAATGAGCATCCTTAGATAGTGACAGGTGTTGACTGATGACAGAGAAGACAGGTTGCAAACAGCAACACATTAGCTGCGAGCCAAGGTCTGTCAGTGTCCTTGCTAACTTGGGGAAAGTCATCGGGGTTTCTGGGTCCTTCCAAGGACATCTTTAGATAGAGCACCGCTATGTCTCCGTTCAGAGGAAATTATAGAACGAGTAGCTACCAAGAAACTTTTTAATAATGACTTTACATTAAAAAGCTACAAAACATAGCAACATAATCCTAAATATTAAAAACAAATTTAGAACCACATCAATTTTAAAAAACTGTATGCAGGTTATTATGCCCAGGTCAATAATTTCAGTCCGAAATTCTTCACATTAAATTAAAACTTTTAATCACAGTAAATTTACACTATTATATTTTATCACAACAATTGTTGTTTTGGAATATTTTTAGCCCAGATGAAGCTCTACAAAATGGGGCGAAATATCAATAAATAAATAGTTGTTGACTACTGTTTGTATCCTTTTGACCGCACCTCCGACCATCTTCTTCTTAATAAGAAATTTAATATACGGTGAGTAACATTTATTCTGAGACATGTTGTATTCCAAGAAAAATATAGTTGTACCAACTGGATATTCATTTACTGTCGACTTACAACAGATAATCATGGACCAACTGAAAATAAATATAATGTAAAATAGCAACGTTTAGTATTGCTAAATTGTTGTAAATATATTTGTAAATGGACTTCGTGGATTAATACGTAAGGATGCGAATTAATGAGAGGTTTTTAAAGGAAGCCGTTGGGAAGAATTAACGCATATCACTGAGTAAGGAATTCCAAAAGGAGCTAGCATGAATAATGAAGCATTTGCTAAAGGAAGCAGTTCTTGGGGAGGGGGTTTACAAATCGGTCGCTAGGGATCTTGTATTCAAAGAATGGACATGTGCCAAGGAAATCCTGCTGTCGGAAAACAGAATGAAGTCGTCTCTACTGGCTAGACAAATAAAAACTTCGAACACGAATCTAACGATACAATTTATCAGTCATACCTAAAGTAACCGAGGTAAACTAAGTAATCTGAGCTAACCCGATTATTTTGGGGCATGAAATCAAGGAAATGGATTTTAAGGTAATTTTCAAATAAAAAAACAACATAAAAAGGGTTATTCAAAGACAGGTATTAGGCAAAGGTGACCGAAGGAGAAATCGTATTGCTCATGGATATAGCTGTATCGAATGCAACATCCATCTTCACTATTTTGTAACAGCAACCCTTATAGGACACTGATAATTTCAAGATATGAGTTCACTTAACTTTCATCACATTTCTTGGAAATATTTTTAGGTATTAGATCATAAATAATTATTAAATATACAATGTATAATAACAATAATACGTTAGTAATTAAATGTATTATCATAATCAAGTAATCAGCAGATCATGTGCAGTTATCATGCACCAAAATCTAAGAAAAATGTAACTATCCTATAGGTAAATAATTTAAAATCTTCCAAAAGTCCCATGCTCGCCAAAATATGTTAATTATGATTCCCGAAAAAATTCTACAAAAATCTCACCTGATATTGGTCCTAGAAATATCTGCTTGCAGTTTAGAGAACATATACAAAAATCTTAATGAAGGTATCTGACTTTTCATTCTTAAAACATTCTTGCTAGAAGGATCGATTTGACAATTAAGGTACGAATTATCCATCTTATTTATAAACCTAGAATTATATCAATTTCAGTTTATATAAAGGAGTAAAAAATACTTTTTAAATAATTTTTTTACCAACCAAAATCGGACCATGGCGGGATTTATTACTTCTTTTCGTTTGTTCGGGGTGTATGACCGTATGTAGGTATGAGTATTTTAAACTATATAGAATATTAAGGGTGCTATAAAAATGCGATCGATCATAATTTTGGCTTCCTCGTGGATATTGCGACAAATTTATTATTTTCGCCATTATAAGTTGGATCAATATAAAATGTCGATAATTAATGAAAAGAAAGACCAAATTATTTTTAAAAGAGGACTATGTAATACAACTAATTCTAAACTAATTTTTTTAAAAATAAAAAGCCCTAAAAGATACTAGGAAAAATGAAAAAAAAAATTTAACAATGCCTGATATTCAATAATTTCAATATGCATTGTGTACTGAAGTGTGTTTCATAGTTAATTATTTTGCCTCTCTTTCGGGCTTAATAGCGGAAATTAACCAACAGATAGGGTAAGCGATAGAGGTAGAGATTCCTGAGTGGGTGCCCTAACAATGAAGGGGGTACAACAGGAGACAGCAATTCCACTGTCAGCTTATCTCGCTTCTCTAGTATACTCGAAATAACTAGATAGCGCCAGTTTCCCAAACTCAGTGACATAACCGACCTATGAAATTTGAAGAATTTATGTTCGTTTCGTTAAATTATGTTTTATGAAAAAATTAACATCGTAGCAAAAATAAATAAAAGTTTCAAAATACATAGCACCGACTAAAAAATGTACCAAAAAAGCTTACAAAGTGGGTTTAAGGTCGGCATTAATATTTCAGTTTTATTAAATTTTATGTTTAGTTTTGACCATAACGATGAACTCCGAGATACCGTCAACTGTCCCATAGATATATAATAAAAATAAGATATGGTAATTGCAAATAAAGAAATCTGGCAGTACATATAAAAAAACAAAACAATTTTAGCCTAAACATAAAGCACTGTGAGGTGTTCGGGGCCACAAGTATTTTTGAAAAATAATTTAAAGTAATAATAATACTTTACTTTTGTATCTGTTCTTCAACAAATTAAAACATTTCACCCAAAAAGATAAATAAAAACAAAATATTTGTAAATAAGACAAGATAATTTCAATACATAGTTTCATTTCATACCGAATTTTAATAATTATTTTGTATTTGTTTTCACATACTAGCCAGTAAGTATAAGTAAGGACCACGCGAATATCATTTTCGATTCATCCTCATACCTTCCACTTTTCTTCTACTCCAATAACCTTTCATCCTCCTGAACTGTTCCTCTCGCTCTTCCTCAGTCAATTTTTTCACTCGGCTCTCCTTCTTTTCAACAAGAACCCCAACCTCTTTAAGTTTATTTTCAAAATGCTCTCTATCCAAGCATTCTTCATCCGTTATTTTTAGTCTACCCAGTTCCTCTTTCACTTGTTTTACAAATTCCCCAATACTTTTATAGCTGCAGACTTAGTTGAAAATTTTCATATTTAGTCTCACATTTTTCATTCTGATCATGTGCCCGTAAAATCTCAGTCTTCTGGTCCTGATGATTGTTCCCAGGTCTTCCAAATTCCTATATACTTCCTGATTGGATTTTCTCCTATACCCCTCTTGTGTTATTTTGGGTCCATGAATTCTCCTCACAATTTTCCTCTCTATCTTCAGGACCCTCTCCAGTCTTGGAACTCTGAGTGTTTCCATACCATACAGTAGCACTGGCCTTACTACTGTACTGTAGTGTCTTATTTTTGCATTGAAGCATTTTTCTTTTGTAAACGTTTCTGGTGGCTAAGTTAAGTCTTTCCAGTTTGGCTATTCTTTTTCCTATGAACACACTAACCGAATCGTTGCTATAGATTATCTCTCTTAGGTATTTTAATGTTTCGGTTACTTTCACCTGCTCATAATCTGCGTTCAACACCTTCTTGCTAAAGCTAGCATCCGTCGACATAATTTCCGCCTTTTCATAGGAGATTTACAAAAAATATATTATATATTAATTATATTATAATAATGATTGAGATATAGTAATACATATCTTACCTTTTTATAACTTTACTGAAGTATTTATAATTTTTTTTTTTATTTGAGGCAAAGTTCGTGTTTGATCACACTTATCTTTTATTTCTCCCCCTTCTACAATTGTATATTCCTTTTACATATTATTCATCATTTTAATTTTAAATTGTTTTGTTTATATGTCTCAGATTTTTATATACAGGTTTATGAATTCTTTTTATTTATCTTACTTTCTTATGTCGTTTCCTACCCATAATGAAAGCCTACAACTTTGGCTGAAGTTTCGACTGATATTGAACAGAACGTTTCAATACTCATGTTTTATACGTTGACATGTTTAAACAATAGTAAATTTCAGACCGCACCTTTAATCAGTACTTACTACATTTTTACTTTCACTTACCGATATATAGAACATGTAGTAAGGGAAAGTATCGCAATCGAGTCTTCGACGGAAATGCACTTCATGAAATCCCCTCCCCCTCCCCCCCCCTCCCAAGTCTCGCCTAATGGTCTGTGTGTATAATGTTTCGCTAATTGTATTGTATAGATTAGATATTTATGGCATGTATATGCCTGAGATGTTACAACAACTTTCTCGTTAAAATCGACGAACCCGAAGTACCACTTTGGAGAATCGTATACTTTTTTAGAATTTACTCGGAAACGCCCCAACGATTTCCAACAATCTTTGTAAATTAATGAACAATTAAGTGTTATTTAATTCAGGTAGGTCTTATTCCCATTAAAATAGTTTAGCAGGGCTTAAATGACAAATGTTTAAAACGTCTTCCTCTATAGTTCCTTTAAATTGACTTAGTTGAAATAAATAACCAATTCCCATTGTTAGCAATAATATATAATAGATAAATACAGAAGATTCATTTAAAAAATAATAAATAATTAAAGAAGATAAAGGAGAGGAGGAAAAACTGATACCACCCGATCTTTTTCGATCGCATTTATAAGTACACGGCTTCATTATGTTTGGTTAAACTGTTGTTAACATAGTTGATATTCGTTATTTTCACCTCAAGAAGCCCTAAAATATGAATTTCTAAAGTGAAAGTTGTATAATGAGGGCACTGCAACATATTTTTTTTATGCAAAAAAGTTCCTTAACACAAAATATTTGAAAATAAAATTAACATCGAAAATAATTTTATTATTATCTTTATTGGAATTTACAACTGTACATAATTATACATTTAGTAAATTTGATATATGTTATTATGGAGTGATACAGGAGTGTAGAGAAACTACCCATTGGTAGCACTCTAATAAAAATTAATTTAATTTTATAAAAGATAAATAAATTCAAGAATACTCTCTAGCACCGAAAAAAATCACCAACGGATCTTGTTCAGAATTTGAATTATTCATGTATTGCGCTGGCAACAAATGAGCAATTTACTATGCAAATTAAATTTTCACATTCATGCATAAACCCGGAAAAGGGACAATGCTGGAAATATAAAAGCGAAAAACTAAGAGAATGAAGAAACGTAAACCTTTAGTACACGGGGGAAAAAAGGAGGGGAAAATCGGCGATTGAATATTTATAAGATATTTGAAGTAAACATAAAATTTTATTTTTCTTCTGTTCATGAATTCTTCTACCTAAAGGAAATTCAATAAGTCATGTATATTCCATGAATTTATGCCAAGAAGTATCCATAGTTAGGGTTTTCATGCAATGAGACTGTCATGAAGCCAAAGTTAACCCACCTAGACCTGAATCGAACCGGCGCCGTTGCATACATGAAGGTTACTTAGGAAAAATCACAACTCCCAACATCACACTCACTTACTGATCAACGGAAATGCTAATAATGTTGAAATTATTAAGGGTGGTTCCTCTCATGCTATAGTTGCACCCAACAATTGAGTTTCAAACAATTCGGACTTAAGTGGTTTAGAACAAATTATTTTTAATATCTAAAAAAAAAAAAATAGTTTTTTAAACAACTTGAAAAACAATACATATTCTGGACGATTAGAGCAACTCATCTGAAAAAAAATACACGATACATAAAATTGAAATGATATGAATTGAACTAGTATATAGCAATATATAGTGTATAGCAAAGATTTTGTTCTTTTGATCCATGTGTATTGTGTAAATATTAACATGAGAAGGTTTAAAGCTATTAAAATCTTCTAATTAACCGGTAGAAAGACATTTAAAATATCTGTTGTATCTTTTCGCCTCTGCCCGACTTGAGGGCTGGTTGCGCTTTGGAATGCTGTGCGTCCAACCAATTAAATTTCAAAATTTATTTTGATAAAAATTTTGCGTTGTGCCTCTTTCTCTGGGATGTACGACAAGATTTCCTAGTTACTTTTTATAGTGATACCAATATAATTACTAAGAATTCATTCAGGTTAGGAAAATCAAGGGATTTTTTGTATATATGTCAAATAAAAATTGTATGTCGAAAAACATTGTATTCAACTCAAAATTGAATGAAAGAGTAATTAAAATTTATGAAAACAAAATATTAAAATATTAGACATATAGTATGTCTAAAGTATTACACAATAAATTACCAGAAACTCATAAAAGTTATAGATCCTCTATGAAAAATAAACTAAAATCAGGTTTCTTTATGCCAATTGTGTATCTAGGAGAACAGTAAACAGTTCCACCACCGGTTGAGTGAATGCTTATTAATATGCTATAACTTATAAGTTATTCTAACCACTTCATAATCTATTCAGTTATAAATATTTATAACTAATTTCTTTTGTCTCTTTCAAGGATGAATTTTAATGTTATTAATTAGTCTAGTAACACTGATGTTAACAAGTATTTTTGAAAATGTAGTAATAAAACTATCGACAACAAAATATGTATACCATCTTATGAGGTAATCGAAAGACGTTTTGATAATCCTTCCCAAAAAATATAATTAGTTAAGATTTATCATAACTTTTACTCCAATCCATTCGGCCATATTTTTTTTAATAATTTATTTATTGTTATTTACAACTGTATACACATATATACATCAAGTAAATTTGCTGTAGGTGACAAAGTGACAAGATACAAACAGTTGGAGAATCTACCCACTGATAGATCTCCAATAACATTTCTAGACGAGAAGATCTCGAGGCCATCTTCTTTTCAGACTCCTAGGAGGATTATTAGGTAATGAAGGAGAACCCAAGTTAGAAACAACTGGATTTGGGTGGTTGAGAAGTTTATTATGGAAGGAACGGTATCTGGTTCTGGCCAAATCGGCAACATATGGAACATTGAGGTCCTGATGGATGACTTGATTTGTGACAAAGTAAGGAGCATTAAGGATTTTACGAAGGATTTTGGACTGTAAGGATTGGATTCTGGAGGAATTTGATGGTGTAGTGGAGCCCCAAAGGTCAACTCCGTATGTCCAGATAGGCCTTATAATAGTCATGTAGATCAGTCTTTTGTAATGGATTGGCAATTTAGACCGTTTGTCTAGTAAATGTTGCAATAGTTGGAATCTACGATCAGTTTCTTGTCTTTTTAGTCTTGTATGAGGATTCCATGTCAGTCGTTTGTCGAGATGTAGTCATAAGTAACGGATCTGTTCGACAGGAATAACTGGGAATTAAAACATAAAATAAAAATAAATAAGTTCTCTTCCGATGAACGTCATGTGCTATTTTACATACATCCGGAAGTTAGTCAAACCACGGTTCCTGACCTGAAAAATTAAACTAATATACTTTCAAGTGGGTACCAGATTTTTATTTGGATGTTCAGCAAAGAGGGAGGGGATAATAAAACCAAAATGATGTTACGAGTTTAGGAAGCAGTTTTCCAGTGATTATCAAAACCAAAGCATTTTTATAATTATGAAGAATATGGTCAGGAGTGCGGTCGCAAGAAAATAAAAATAGTTAACAACTATTTATTTTCCGAAGTTTCGTCCCACTTTGAAGAGTTCCATCAGGGCTGTTTTTGCTCAGGTCAGTATGAAACTGGGTTGTTTACTATTTTTGTTTTCTTATGACCGCATCCCTGGCCATGTTCTTCATAATTTGAATTAATATCAATTATTTATAAATACATAATATTTTTATAATTAAGTAATAAAATGTCCCTTTAACTTATTGAACATTTTTTCCAATTGATTAATTAGAGGACCTCTGAATTTAACTGTTCCAGAGGATTATCTTCAAAAATATTCTATCAACTATTCGTTAATTATTTACTTTCATATTATATATAATATTCAGTTCTAACTTGTTAAACAAGATATTTTCTTAGTTTTAATAAACTATTTATAGCAAAATTTAGCTGAAAAAACATTAAGGTTTCGTTCCGATTTGAAACATGACTAAATTACTATGTAAATAAAATAGAATGAAACGAAAAGAGATAATAAAAAAAGAAAATATGCATGTTTTGTTGGTTTCATTAAGTATACATTAATATTCATTTACTGTGGTATATTCGAAATTCGATAGTATGAAAAAAAAACAACAGATAATTATTTATTCTATTACTGTGGGCCGTGAGTCAAACCTGGAACAGAAAGTGGGTACCCTTAATAGGAAAAAAAAATCTGGCTTTTTTATGTTATTAAGATATATATATATATATTATACTCATATAACCTCCTCTCTCTACGTTTCTTGTAATTTACCAAATGAAAATTTGTATCGCTTATACAAAATACTTTCAAAAATCTATACCTTTCCCCGCCCCGCTCTTTAAAATAAAGGAAATATAGGAAATCTTCGATGTTATCGACATATATATAAGTTAAACTACCGATTAACGTCCCTACACTTTATCTCTTGGCCAATCAGTAATATAAGCAATTATTAATATCATGTTAGTTTGTTTTCCTTATTAATACCTAAGTGAACACGTAGCAAACAGATGTTGCTTTCACTGATAAGGAGAAAGCAATTTAACAAAGAGGACTCTCCCTATTCAATTTATTTAATTAATTTCCAATAATTCATCCCTATATTATGAAAATATTTTACATTTGTTTTGGACGCATAATAATTAAAAGTAAATTTTGTCAGTCATTTTGTTAATTTACTCATATATTTTCAGTTTTCTTATAATATTACATATGGAGCGTTCTGTCGTAAAACATGGAACATACTGCCGTAAAACTTAAATTTTTTGTTAATTATAGTTTCCGGCATCATCGACTTTTTTTGATCTGATTTCATACTTTTTTCGAATGGTATTTAGTAAATTTGTTTTCTTAACACAATAATGTTTATATTAAGTTATGATAAGTGACTAATGATAGAAGGTAAAATATTATATTTAAAAAAAAAAATGTAGAACTAAACTTTTTAATTTTTGCAGTGAACATGTTTTACGACAAAGCTGCTCATATATTTTTCATTTACCCATAATACTCATTGTAATTTCCATTATTTATTAATTACATAGGGTGCAGTTTGACTTCTAATCCTTTTTTCTTTTTCTAATATTTTTGATTTTTTTATTTATTTATTCTTTGTATAATCTCTTAAGTTTACGATATTATCTTTTCTTAGTATCATTTGCTATCTTGTTAATTTTTTTTTCAGCTGTGATGAAGGACTGATATTTAGCCCGAAACGTCGGAACAAATAGAATAAATTTTACTTATTTGTGTTTACTATTACTGAGAGCACCCACGACCATCTTTTCCTCACATTGAATCTACGGTTAACAATAAACACATCATAGAAAGTTAATGAATAAAATAGAAATTTTCATTATTGAAAATAAAAACAGCATTCTTTAAGAATTATTTTGTCCAGATCGCAAATTGATTGGTAGTAAAAGATTCTAACTAGACTAAGGACGATTATTGAATTACTCTGCAACTTCAATTTCTTAAATGAAACAAAAAAATTATGAGTTTTGTCCCATCCTCTTTTTCTGTTACGAATCTGGAGAAAATAGATAACTTAAGAACTAAATAAATAAAATATGTAGATCACGATTGGCGACGCGATCAATGACATTCTGCTCTGAAGATAGCATAATGAGTAGGCCAAAACGTCGGCATATATTAACGAGATAACATTTTGTCTTGTTTTTTAAACCACACTAGTTTTAATCCGGAGTCAATAGTTGATTAAAATAAGAAAAGAAGACAAGTTTGAAGTTACAGTAAGCTAGTAACTTTACAAACGGATTACTAATAACTATTTTTCCTACTATTAATTACAAGCCGTCAATTAAAAATCTTCTAATAATTTAAAGTCCTTTGAATAAATAGATTAATTGGCAAAGAGGATGGGACGAAACTGAATTACCATAACAATAAAATGAAGCCTCAGAAAACTTTTAATGATGAGGGGTTGTATCCAAAATGAGGAGGATACTCTGCTTGTAAAAGACACCTGTTCGACTTTTTGTTTCACCTTCCTCTGAGAACAGAAGGCAAGCCATTACTTTTCTGGAACTCAGCTGCTATAAAAAGCCCATGGAAGCATTGTTCCGCAATTCCCACACTACTTCAAACATAAACAACCCAGGAAAGTATCTTTCCCTCTGACGTAAAGAAGTGGAGAAAACAAAACCGTGCTTCTAGAAGAACATTTGTGAAGAAGAATTGTTGAGTTATAAAGTTTTAAATAAAAATAATAATTTAAAAATTTGGAAATGTTTATATCGAAGTCGGTCATCGAAAGCGTTATAGTTCCTTATTTTCGATGTAATTGACACTAAAGTACAGGGCAATGATTTCTATTTTACACCATTTTGCTGGTTAAGGAGAGAACCAGTGTATTTTATATGCAGGAAAATACATATTAAAACGCATTGAAACAGATTTCGTTTTGATAAGGACAACCTTACGATGGCGAGTTCATATCAGTATTGGATAGTGGATGTTGGAGGTACCTTCTTGGCTGAACTTCGATTTATTACAAGTGAAGTGGTGTAGCGAAGAAATTTGGGAGCAATAAAAGAACTACCATCAGCTATTCATAGTGTCCAAGCTTCAAGAAGTCTCTGCATATTTTTTTTTTAATATTTAGCGTGCTTCTTTAAAAGGAGGGGAAAAACGTTTTTAAAAAAACAACAAAGTTGTGCCGCCAACATCATTGAGTTGCTCCCTACAGCAATAAGCATGCTTATTCTATTCTAATCACACAATTTTTATGATCTTACAATAAATAGGCTATCCGAGTAAACAAGTAATAATACATAATAATAGAATATGATTTTTTTTTTCGTTTCATCTCTTTGGTTCTTTTATCTTTTATTTCTTTTTCATGATTTTCCTTCTTTCTATACTAATTAATTTTTTATTTGTTAATCCCACCTTTTTCACTGTCTCTTATTTTTCTATCCTTTTCCCTTTCCTGAACCCAATGTGACTTTAAAAGATAGGGAAAAATAGCGATAGATATACAAATGTACATTAAAAATATATAAATAACAAATAGATATAGAAAATCAACAAATAATGTAAAAATTAATATTTTAGTTTTATCTCTACTAATAGTTAATTGAATAATTAACTATTAGTAGAGATAAAACTGAAATAAATAATGTAAAAATTAATATACAATAAATATTAAAAATATACACAAAATTAATAAAATAACAAGTAAAATGTAAAAGCTCTTTCCAGCGGAATGTGTCTAATGGACTATTGTTTCTTCTTGTCAGTCGAAAGTTTCTTCGTCTTGTGTGCCATGCTTTAGATTTTAGAAGATAAAAATCCAGTTCCATAGAGATGATAAAATGTATTGTTGCAGAATTTAAGATGGTAACATTTTTTTAAATCGTTATGTGTAAGCAATCAATGTGATATGCAATGATTATAATAATTCGTCTTTCAAGTGAGATCTTTATTTACAGGTAACGTGATAAATTGTTACCCCGACGAAACGTACATTTCTCTTTTCAACTTCCGCTAAACCACCTTCCTCCCTTCTATGCACGCATAGATTACTTTGGCTATCAAATAATATCATGACAGGTTAGGGTACCTTAGTTCGTTGCCTAGCAAGATAAACACTAGAAGTTATTGAGTAACTTTAACTCAATATTGCCTTCAAAAACAGCTTCAGAAAGTATTACTTATGGTTAGCGCTACCCAAGTATAAGCATAAAATACTTTAGAAGATGGTCAGATCTGCGGTCCAGAAGAACAAAAATATTTATCAACTATTAATAGACGGCTAACATTTAATAAATGAATTAGAACTCCTTTGCCCTTATTTTTACTATGGATATTACTGTCTAACAAAGGAATTCAAAGCCCTTTATTTGGCAGTGTTTTAGAGTAAATATAAAATAACAGTATAAGTTTAATATATAAAAATGATAGACCATAACTGAATATAAAGGAGATATACTCAGAGTTGTACATTTTATTGATTATTGTTGTACATCTTATATAATTTTTCACTTATTTTTACATAATTTCTAATCCTACCTTAGTTTGCTTTATTATCTTAAATGTTTTTAAGCCCCGGTGAAACCCTGCAAAGTGAAAAGTCGCGAATCGTCGGGAAATGAATAGTGAATAACTAATTTTTTTTTTGTACCTTTTCAACACCACTACTGACCATCTCCTTTATATAACAGTTAAAGTATTCACTGTTGCAGGTTGCAATAAGTTTTAGATACAGAACAAGAAGTGGCTATTTTTATGTATTCCATAAAGTTCCTACTCCGGAAGAATAAATAAGAAATAATAACATATTACAGTAAATAATGAGGGAAAAGGGTAAACTCCTGACAAGTTTCTTATCATGGGCAATTTACGACTTTTTAGTATTAGGTCATTATGTTTGTTTGTTTGTCTAGAACTCCCTCAATCTACACTTATTAAGCCACCTGATTCTAAAAAAAATGAGTTAAAACAAAAACATCTTCCCCTGTAATCTTCTAATTACACAATGGTTTATTACTCGAATTAATTATTTATTATATCAGTATGTGAAAAAGATAATAGAGTGTTTCAGAATCATTATAGGAAGACTAAAATTAAATTGAGAAATCGGTGGAAGGTAATGTAGATTTCCGAAAATCTTCGTGGGGTGACCTGTGACTTTGGTGATAAGCCTAAAAAAAACAGCTAATTTGCCACGGAGAAAAGCTGTACATTTCATTTGATTTTTGAATTGTACATAACATCTTAAAACATAAAACCTCTAGGTTTGAGGGAGAATTAATTATTGTTTCATGGTTGAGAATAAAGATCCATTAGTTAAAGTAATAAAACCAAAATATGTTCATCTTTCATCGTCCCTTATTTTGAATAACCTCTTTTTAATTCTCTTTTCTCATCTTATTTATCACTTTTTCGTGAAACTTTGTGGTTTGTCGGGTGTCATGAGAAACGAAGAAGAAGTAAAAGTGTAATACATTTTGCAGGGAATATATATATAACTTTTTAAATTCCTATTCATATTCTATTGTTTTACCATATTTACGATGTTTGTATTTTGTTCCCATTTAGCCCTGAAAAGTAGTTATCAATGTGGAACATTAGTTAGCAATAAGTAGTTAATATTTACTATTTTGTACCTTTGCTAACAACCAGCCAGACTATCTTCCTACAATCTATTACAAACGGTCAACTATTAATCTTCCGAAAAAGATTTACAGAAAAAATAGTTCATGGCAGAGTTAAAAAAAAAAAGGTACATAGAGGACATATACTATTTTTATTATCACATATATAAATAATTAACCGTATAATTTCAAATAATGAAGAAGATGGCCTGGGTTGCGGTCAAAAGAGAACAAAAAAACAGTTAAAAATTATTTATTTTTCCGACGTTTCGCCCCACTTAGTAGAGTTTCATCAGGGCTGAAGTTGATAGATTCAAAGACATACCAGATAGCTTTAGATGTTAGACTTACTTGATAGCTTTAGAGAATTTGGTCTATAAAGCTATCAACTTTAACAGCCCTGATTAAGCTCGAAACGTAGGAAAATAAATAGTTGTTAACTATTTTTATCCTCTTTTGACCGGCACCGTCAGGGTTAATAATAAGGAAAATGGTAAACTCATGTTTACTCAAGTTTCTTATCATATGCAATTTACGACTTTTTAGTAATAGGTCATTCGTTTGTTCAACTGTTATGGATATTACTTTCTCAACTATCTATATACCATATATATTTGCTATGTACACCTGCAATTTATGATTAATTCTTCATCGATATTTAAAAAAAAGATATATTTTCATTTTCCTATTTCACATCATAACTTCACTCTGTATTCATCGCTCAAATAATCTTCTAAGATCAGGTTAAAAGAGGAAAAAATTCTGTACGAAATATTATATTATCATTCATTTTTAGATATACTTTTAGAAATATTATTGTTTGTATGTCTGGTTTTAGATAGAAATCTTTCGGCACATCTTTTAGACATCGAACCCTTTGATCAAAATATCGGTTCGATATCTTTTAAAAATATTTCACTTAATGTGAAACAATAAATTTAAAAAATATGTTTGTTAAGTGAAGTATTGAGAAATGCCTGTAATGCCATATATATCGGACAACTCAATTTAAATCATGTATTAAAATAATTCAATAACAAATTAAATATTAATGTACTGTCTTCATTTTATCCAGTTCAGTAGAATTTAATTATTTTCTGTAAACGTAAAATAAAAAAATGTAACTAAAATATTGATGGAAAACCCTTGCCTTCTTTATAAAACATTATACTGTTCCATGTAAAAACAAAATAATAAAAATCTTTTACTAATAGATAAGTCACTATAATATTTGATTTTATCCCCATAAGTTGAACAGATTGAATAATACATTTTTCAGAAATTTTCTGATGGGGTGCACCTGTGTATCAAACCTATTTCATACTCCTAATCGAAAATTTTGAACTAAAAAATATAGTTTATAAACTATATTTTTTTAGATCAAAATTTTAACTTAAATTCTGAAATACAATTTACTTTTTCCAATTAAGGGGGTAATAATAAATGCACCTGCTATATTTAGATGTAGTGGAAAAAGTTTCCTAGAGAAATTATTTTCTCCTAACAAATGAGAAATGAGATCCGCGAGGAGTCTACACTTAGTCTTTTCTAGGAACATTAGAGTAACAGGTTAATAGAATGGGTACGATATAATTATTGATATATTCAGCATTATTATGGATTCTACGAAGATTATTTCTCTGTCTGGTACTGAATGGGATAAATAAATTTTAACAACCCTAAATACTGATCTATAAAATAAAAATTCAGAAAAAAGTTTGTGTAACATATAATTATGAAGTAATGGTAACTTCAGCAGTGCAATAATTAATTAGTAATACTATAGTAATAATAATAATAATACTTTCGATGAAAAAATATCTTAAGAAAAATATGTCAATTTATTTTAGATTTGAAGCTTGAACATTTTAGAAAATTAATATGTTCATTAGAAAGTATAATTCAATAATAAATACAAAAAAAAATAGTCCATTTCATACTAAAATTTGCTTTACCACATG
Source organism: Halyomorpha halys (assembly GCF_000696795.3). Classification (NCBI taxonomy): domain Eukaryota; kingdom Metazoa; phylum Arthropoda; class Insecta; order Hemiptera; family Pentatomidae; genus Halyomorpha; species Halyomorpha halys. The sequence continues at coordinate 321,306 of NW_027114062.1, forward strand.
TTTATAAAATAATAATAAGTTAAATTTAAGTTGAGAAAGATATAATTCGCAAGGCACTTATTACTTATTACTAATTACAGATTACTAATCTGATTTTGTTAGAAAGGTATATGTATAACACACACATAAATATATTATTATTATTGTACACTAGCGAATAATCCCAGATGGATATAATGTACCCCTGATCAATAAAAGCAGATTGTGTATATTTCTATCACGTTTATTTAATTATTATTTTAAGTACTGTATTCTCTCATAAAAAATCATCATTGAAATTATAGGATAAAGCATAATTATAAAATAAATATTAAAGATTTTATTTATTTTTTTTTAATGATTAAAATTATACCGGTGATAATTCTGCTTCACCGTCACTCTGCTCTCCTTGCTTATTCCTCTTGCTCTGTCCACGTGTCGGCTTGTCTGACATATTGTGAGCTCGTAAAATTTATTTGGACGAAACACACACACGCACATAGACACACGCACACGATCCTCACTGACACCTGCCCATGCTGTATTATCGGCCTCCTATGAGACACTGCTCAGCTGAGCCCCCCACTCGCCACCTCTTGTCCACTGATTAGGCTGGCACCGGCCTCCTACAGATAGCGCCACCGTTCGGCACTGATCAATACCCACATGGTAACTTGTAAACAACACGTTTGCTGTTACCAGTCTAGAAGGTTCTGTCGAGGGTTCGGTTTCACCTTAGATACTTATTGTGTTAAACAAGGTAAGAAACTCAATTCTAGTTCAAAAACTATTTTTATATCATTTAATTATTCGAAAGCTGCTTAACAAAATCATCAATTCACACAAACTTTTATTCTTTGAAGGTTAATTTGGTTTCAACATGTTGCAATTTGTTTACTCTAGATAGGTATTTTATTTTGTGACAAAAGCATACATTTTAATGATTTTTTAATGTTAAATTAACAAATAATTGTTGATTTTGTCACATGTTGTCCTACTTTTGTAGTTTATAGTTGATAAATCTTGTATTCTATAGCATTCATAAGCAGAGGAGAAGCAATGGGAATATATTCCATTTCTAGAAAAGAAAGACTTTTAGTTTTGTAAAAAAAGATGAATTATTAATTTTTTTTTCTTTTTATTTTGACCATAGAGAATTTGGAATAATTGTTTTTTTTTTTTTTTAATGGAAATATATTTTTAGGAAGGACTTTTTCAGACATAATTTATTACTTTTTTTTTTCATTAGATGAATCTTCATTTATTAGAAAAGTATAATCTTTCAAGTACAGTATTACGACTTTAGGGGATATAGAATTTCTTCATCAAGATCATTGAACATTCAAGCATGTTGGGTACACCATAACATTACCGATTTCCCATCATGTGCTAAATAAATTGCTTATTAGCACTTGATTTGATTTATTTTTCCAAATTCTTCCTGTGATTAATGTTTGACTGTGAGTGCAGCTGTACAAACTAACCAACTTGTTTGAATGAGTAAGGGACCAGCATGGACAAAATCTTTGTTAGGATCTCAAGCTTGGCCATTAATCATATATTTGGTCTGAGAGGTATTTATTATTTATTTGAGGAGTAATAAGTCCGATAAAAATTAATATTATTTAAAGCTTACATTTGTATCAGTTATACTTATTTTGGTACTAGTTCACAAACGTCTCTCCAACATGGTGAATGAGCGAGTAGTCATTTAAGCACTTACACACAAATACTTACCCATTGTTCTGTTGTTGTCTCTGTGGGAATATAGACTCTTATCTCATACATTAGAGGAGGTCAATAAATAAAAATACTTATTTCAAGAAATGTTAATAAAATTGTTATACAGACTAAATAGCTTATTGATTTAGTTAATACATTTTTGGACTTTCTCCAATTTTCAGATGATTATCCCAGTGCGGTGTTTCACATGTGGCAAAGTCATTGGCAATAAATGGGAGTCGTATTTAGGACTTCTCCAAGCTGAATACACAGAAGGGTAAGTTATAATACCTTTTTGATAATTTATTGTTTTATATTTAAAATTTATAATTTTTAGTCTCTTTTATCTTATAATGAAAAGTACATTGTATTGTTGCATTTTAATAGTTATGTACTAATGGTAACCATGTTGTTTTTTAAAATCAGTTTTAATTGGAGTATCCTTATGGCATAAATTATTATTATTTTTTTTTTTTTACTATTTAATTTGTCTCTTAAGGAGAAATCAGTTCATGAGTATTAATCATTGGGACACAGTAAGTTGAAAAATATTTTCTACTGTTTTTGATATCCACGATTATATTCTAGATCTAATCCACAGTTAAGAAGCAACATCATTTTCCTTTTTTTTTTATATTGGTCCCCATTCATACAGTGAGGAATATTTTTATATTATATTTCTGTAAGCATTAAAATTTATTCAGTGCTTTCAAAAGTTGCTTTCTATTCACTGGTTTTTGAAGCAGTCCTGGCCATAGGACCTAATGGTTCTAGTTGCTTCGAGTAAGAGTTAGGCAAAAAGTAATTACAATTACAAATAATTGTAATTTTAATTTCAATATTATGTACTACTGTGATTGTGAGTGTGGTCCGTCCTGTTACAATTAAAGCTGAGCTAAATTAAATGACAATTACATTCTTATGTACTTATTATTTTTTTTACTAAAATTCCAAGTAATTTCATTACAATTACAGATAATTTTAGTTTTAATTACTAACACTTGACAACAAAAACAGTAAAAATCTGGTTTACAATGGCTACAAAATATAAAAAGGATATCTAGCTGGCGTAGAGATTTATTAACATATTATAGTTCTAACTTATCAAGTAATTGTAATAACACTTACATTTGTATCTTACAATTACTGCAGTCTAGTTGTTTTTCAAATCCACTAATTCTTTATATTTTGGACAATTTAAAGGTTATATTAGTGTAATTATAGTGCAACTGAAACATGTGCTTGAAGATGTTATTAAATTACTCATGTAATGATTCCTGCCCAACTCTGTTCAGAGTAGAGTCATAAACTGATTTTGAGTGTGTCAATATTTATTTTGTAGATAAGTTCCCAAAAATTAACAAACCTATTCCCTCCAGACTGGGCTCTCTGTGACCCTCGTGCTTTGCCCTTTTATATTAAGTCCTCATTATGCTTGTATATTTATAATCAGTTTATGCTCAGTCAATTTTTATAAACCAATTATTTCATTCTATAAGCAACTTCAAAGCCAAATAGAAAATCAAAATAACTCCCAAGATTTGTCTACCATAATTATTTTCTTTATTTTAAAAGTCCTGTATACCTGAATACTAAAAACATCAGCAAGCTTCCTGTTTATTTTTCTTATTCTATCATTTTTTTTTTTGGCCGGAATTAGATATTTGGCAAGAAAAATCTTTACTAACATCTTCAATACAGCTGTTAAAGTTACTGCCTAGTCTTAATTGTGGAATTAGCTAACTCTGGTTCTAAGTAATTCACGAAGTTAGTGGATTGCATTGTTAAAAGAATGATTTTTATTAACTCCTAAGCCTTACGTAGCCTTTTCTTGCTAACTAAAGACTTGCACCCCATTACAGATATTTTACGGATTTATTTGGCTTCATGCAATTTTGATGGAATGTTTTTAAGAAGGGATTTTTGGATTTATAACTACACTAGTTTGGTTAGAATGAGAAGGTTTAAAGCTTTAACAGTCATTGCAATTTTTAAAAGCTTACTTCCAACAGTAGCTACAGTAGGAAATAATTGACTTATATTATTATTAATTGTTCTCATTAGTTATACAGTGTCATATTTATTTAGTTTTTCTTTTAATTAAAAATGAATTAATTAGGAGAACCTTGATAAATTAAAAATTCATAAATAATTATCCAAATAGGCCTTAATTATGATTGTCTGAAATTATCAGTATAGTTGTATAATATTGTAATTTCATAATGTTTTAAATAAATACTACTTACTTATTAATAATACTTACTTAATAATAATACTAATTGTTAAGTAATTTATATTATTGTTTGTTTCTGTATTCTTATCAGCTTTATGAAGTGATTTGATGTGTGTAGTGTTTAATTTAACTTTTTTGTAAAAACATTATTCACAAATAAAATTAAAAATGCCTTATTTTAAATTTTATGAACCATAAAATAATAATAATAATAATACTTTTTGTTACAGTGATGCACTTGACGCACTAGGGCTTAAACGTTACTGCTGTAGACGTATGCTTCTTGGGCATGTGGATCTTATTGAAAAACTTCTTAATTATGCTCCTCTTGAAAAATAGTTTAATTGTCTCTTACTTTCTTTTATTACTTTTATAAATATATATATTTTTTTAAATGTATTGATTTATGTAAATAAATTTGTTTTATAAGCCTATAATGACTTTGGATAATTGTTTTTTATGTTTTCCTCACTTTAATTCAATTTATTTTCTCAGTCCCAAACTCTTCATACAAATTATAGTTAATTGTAAGGTGCATAACAATTAATAGCATTGGTGCATAGAAATGACAAAGGTTTTCAAACACTTGTTTGAAGAAAGGTCTTCTCACGCCAACAGTTTGGTTAAAAACAAACATACATGGTGAATTCACTAAGTTTCAAGACTGGTCTCAGTTCCAAAAATGTATTAAACATTTATTCACAACTAACTTTTTCTTTTTATTTATTTTTTATTACCAGATCAGTCTGCTTGGCCTTATGTGGTTATTGTAACAATTAGTTAGTTTTTGTTTAACAGTTGATAATGGGTGAGGAAGATTTTTTTATTTTAATATATACTTTAGTTGCATAATGTTACTTGTCAGCTGAGATGCTGTCCTTTATAAACTGGTGTCTAAAAGCCAATTTTAATAGGACCATTCATGTTACTGAAGTGAAATGAAATGTTATAGAAAAAAAAATCATCTTATTTTGAACAAAAATAATAGTGATATTGAAGATGAGCCTAATACAAATGTCATCCAGTTAAAAGGCAATTAACTCTTAGAAAATTATTAGAGAAACTAAAATATAAAATAAGCATTATGGCACTGGTGCAATTAAAAAGAAACATTGTCGAATATTTATCAATTAATGCTTATAAATTTGATTTATTTTAATTCATAACATCACATCTGTCAAAAATAAGTTAGAATGGCTTGAGGAGCAGACTTCTGGCTGAAGTCTGAGAAAGGACACATCTGACTAGAGGCTTGGGGGAACACTTCGGGTTGGAGACAGATAGAAGAAAAAGACTTACTATAAAGGAAGCCTACTGAACCTTGCAATCTTACACAACCTACATATCTGGCTCAAATCATTTATGTCTCATAATCGCAAAAGCATAGTTTTCCATCACGATAATGTCTGTCCTCACGTGTCTTTGCAGACCTGGCAGAAATTATTGGAGTTTAGCTGGGATTTGATCCCCCACCCACGATATTTACCAGACCTTGCCCCAACAGATTTTCACCTATTTTGGGCCCTTCAAACTCTCTTAACGGGAAACATTTTAATTTGTTCAAGGACTCCAAAATGCACATAGAGGAGTTTATTGTGCAAAAATCTGAGAGGACAGAATTAAAAAATTACCTAAAAGATGACAACATATAATACATCAAAATGGGTCATAATTGATTTAAAATATTCACTAGAATCTGAAGTTTTTATTCAAATCACCTGTAAAAAAAACCCTTGAGACTTATTTTTACAACCCAATACCACTCTCAAACATATTATGAATATTTAGGTATCCTCACTAATATGTTCCTGGAAAACGCACGAAATGCCTATGAAAAAATAATCCAATTATAATAGTTTTTTAGGACTCAAATAATTAATTTAATTAGTAAAAATAATGGGGAGACACGATAACATGAAGCATAGCATCTACACGAAAAGTTATGCGACTCTAAGTAAAAGACAAACCAACAAAACAAAGAAAGAAGCCACTAAATCTGTCCAACCTTTCAAGAGATAGTTTGCCTCAAAGACACTGAGACCAAAGGCCAAAAATACTTTTTTGGACTAAAAGGGTTCGAGAACTGATAGATTCAATAGAAACTGCATATCAAAAATTTGACTGATTTTTAAATGGTGATTAAAGTTCGACAAAAATATCCTCCTTACCATGGTGTTAAGGAAAGTAAAAAATATTCTTTAAAAGGAGTTTAAATAAGGAGTCTAACAGGAAGGGATAATACTTTTATTAATTTTTTTACTCCCACCAATAGAGTTTCTACTTCCCATTGTGCTAGAAATTTAAGGAAAACCCATTAATTATGTTGAAATACATCACTTAATAAAATGAAAATTAATTATATTAAAATAATTCACCTAAAAAAATGAGAATGTATTGTTTTAGTAAAAGATCAGGATTGTAGAACTAGAATTTTATAAATAAGATATATATATATATATATTTTTTAATTTAAAGATCGTTTATTGATATATATTACAATCTTGGACAATAAGTGTTATGATTGCGTACATTCATATCAAAAATGAAATAAATAGAACAGCAGATTCAAAATACATGTATAAATGTAAGTTCAACTAACATATTGTAATTAAATAATGGTAACAATTACAACTGTGCCTATTTGAGTAATATTAAATTTGTAATAATATAAATTGTAAATAAGACAAAAGTTAATATAATTTTTATAAATATTAAATAAAATATATATAATAACATAAAATTATATATTAAAATGTATACAAAAATCAATATGGAATAACATAAAAAATATGAATATTATGAGTGACATAATTCCTATAAACTCGTAATTATTTTTTACTGTATTATTTCAAATGATTGAAAATATAATCGAATAAAAGAGATAAACAGTTAAAGCCAACATAATGTACATGTGGTTCAAAAGATTATAAGTATTTGTGTTTTTTTTCCATTTGTGGATCATGATAATGATCATGCTTTCTCCATTTATTATCATTGGTAACAATGTCAATACTTAACAAGATTTGAATGTTCTGTTTATATGCATCCATGTGTCTGATGTGTATATATATATTAGCTTTCTCATATAATTAATACTTGTCTTTGTTTATTTAAAATTAACTAATTTAATTATTTAATGACATATGATACTCAATAACTGAAGATATTTATTTTAAATTGATTCAAGAATAAAAATACTTTAACTTTATTACAATTATTCATGGATCAATATTTTAATAATAATATGTACTAAATAATTGGTATTAAATTAAGAAACACAAATAGGCATCAAGAGTAATTATTTGAATGTGCTATATTTACAGGTTCGTTTTCCGTAAAAAAGCCAAAACAAAAATTTACTTAATTAAAAATACCAGTGAAAAACACTCCATTTTGTAACCATACTAAAATTAATCATATTAATACTGATAAGTAACAAATTCAGAGTTTTCTAATAATAAAAAATGCCATTTAGCTGAATTCTTTGAAAAAACAAATGCCCAGGAAGTGGGATGAAGGAAATATTCTGATCCCAAAGCTGCAATATTAAACTATGAAAGCTTAGTTACAGATTCTCAATACTGCTTTCTATTAATCTCTGTACTCATCAATAATATCATGCATGCTGGTATAAGAACCAAATACTACAGCCAAAATTCCAAATATGAAGACCCCTATGTTTTTCCAGAGAATCCACTTTCCTGTGCCAAAACCTATATCACAGTATAAGATAGTTTCAAGAATTATTGGTACAAGAAGTCCAAGAAATCCAAAGCAAAGAGCACCGATCAAACCCATAAATGGTCCAATAGTAGGAACAATAATAGCCAGCAGCACTAAAACAAAATAAAATGGAAATATAACTTTAACTCAGAGTTAAATAATCTATTACAGTTTGTTAAAGGAAAAAAATATATTTAAATGAACAAGTTTGAATTTTATTGAGGATTAAAGGAAATAAAAAAGAATTTTCAGGTTATTTAAGGTGAGGGAATATTTCTTAAATAAAATAAATTGGATTGTTTAGTCTTCACTTCAACTAACCAATTACATACTAACATAGAACTGAGTAATATTACTTTCATAGCTCCTTATGGTATACAGATTGTTGTACCTGAATATGGCCTGATTAGTCAAAATGTAGCTTATGCATATATAAATTTGGTTGAGAAATAATCATCAACATTAACAGAAGGACACTATTGTTATATGTCAAATAAATCACGTCTATTCCTCTCTGTCTTGTGCAATGGTCTAAGTTCTTGTTTCAAGGAATTTCTGCGTAACAGCTTCAACCTCATCTGCCCATTTTAGTCATGACTGTTCTCTCTTTTTTTCACTCCAAATAGACAACCAATAATTTCTTAATGGATGTGTCACCATCCATTCTTGCGACATGCACAATCCACCATAGTATTGAGAGTCTTATATATTTTATTGTATTTGGTTCCACTTAATTTGGTACGGCTCCACATAGTACATCAATCTAAATTGGTTGCCTTCTTCTACAGGACCAAACATACTTTTTTAATTTTTTCTCTCAAATTAAAAGGCAATGTTTTTGATGCTTCAAAGCCACAGAAAGCATTTTGAAGGAGGAGCGGCTTACCTGTCCATTCAAGTCCCAACCTGGAAGGCCAGTCCTGTAACCCTAGAAAGAGACCCTTACATAATGCTATCATCTGGGCTAACTGATAGAGAAATAATTAGCCCAACTTATTTTATTTAGTTTTTTTTTTTTTTTTGTATGAAGAAATGTTTGATGGTTTCATTTTTCATCATTAAGTTGGTCTATAATATAACTTTTCTCTATTACAGTAACAGTTGAGCCCCTTGTCAGGAGACAGCTAGATCAACATTGTAATTACTCAAACATAAAAGATGTTATTAAATTTCAGGTATTCCTCCATTTTAAATTTTATTCACTGTGTTGTATAGGTAATACATTTATGGATCGTCATAAACGTTTTCAAGTTTATTAATTTGGTTATATATTTTAGTTACAAGACATTTTATTCAGACTTAACTTTTTAGGTCTAATCAGACTTAGGTTTTCTCAAATGTAAAACTACCGTATTTAGTATAAAAGTTTTCATCTTATGCAGTGTATTTTTGAAATATTTTTTTCTAATTTCTAACCAAATATCTTTGTGAATTAAAAGTTGGATAAAATAGGAATTTAGACTATTTCTTCTGTGAGATCCTAGTACAAATCAGGAAACTGCTTAACATCTCAAGTTTCAACCTTATTTACCAAACAAGACAAGATTAATAACAAATAAAAAAAGATTAATAACATGAAGAAAATCAGCTATGAAGTTCAAGTGGTCCAAGCATTATATTCAATTTAATTTAGAATAGAACATTAAAAAAAAAATTTAAGTAACTATAAAACTATATGCAGTATTTTTGGATCAGGTCATTCTTTGAAGGCCATCATTTTCAGGATATTGGTCACATGCTCATTTGAATAATAAATGAATTCTCTAGAAAGCTAAACTTATACAAATAATTCTTGATCAAACAATTATTAGCACTAGATTGTAATATAATATTCAAAATTTTGTGATTTAAGTATAGGCAGGGTTACGTTATGTATATCAGAAAAACAACAATCGTTGAATGTTTCCACATCATGAGAAAGAGAGTTAGTCTGGAAAATTTAGGAATATTGTAGTTTAGAAAAATTTGAAACATATATGCGTTTTTTGTTGAAGTTTTTTTTATAGAATCTTGGAAGTGAGATCTTATCCAGATGATTAGCCGTTTTCACAATTATTTTAAAATGGGTCAAACCTCAAAAATAATTAACTGCTTAACGAGATTGAAAAAAGTTATGCACTGGATGATGAAGATAATCACCACTCTTTCTTCTATTTGAAGAAATGATTTTGGCCTTGGTCATTCCTAGGTACCACCTGTTGAATGTTGGAAGTATCAATGGATCATGGTGGTCCATTGCCATTAGGAACTATATGGGCCCCCTCGACTAAGGGCAATCAGACCTTCCATAAAACTGCTTAACATCTCAAGATGAATGTATGTGGATTCAGAGAGGAATATTTTTGAGGTCATTGTAGCTGAGGGAGTTGATGCATTAAATTTGTTAGCATTCTCATAACTTCTATGCCTTGGTTTGATTCTCGCTTGAGCATGTTTTTTATTTTATGGCAGGCCCATGGAATGAAAACTTGGCCCTTCCACACTGGTCAGAATAGGTTGGATTTTAGCCAATATTCATAGACAACCTTCCTCCATATGCCAGAAATGACCAGATCGGGTTAAACAAAAAAATAAAATAAAAGGGGAATCTTTTTAGAAGGTTGACACAGTGGCTAGTATGGAAGGGTTATCTAAATCAAATGTATGATCAAGAGATATATAGTTATATTCTGCTATCATTATTTATAGTTTACAAGGGATTGTAAGTTGTTATTTAGTTACTGTTTCAGTTTCCATTTATTTTCATTTAGCATTAAGTACCTAATTTCAGTTATTTATGAATTTATATACCCTCTATTTCTTTTCATTCTTTTCTTAATTTATTTATTTTTAATTTAATTATTTATCTGAAACAACATAATCCCCATTCCCCTTCCCATGTCCCTGTCCCCATTGATTTGCCCTCAGTTCCTTGACACATTTTGTATTACTTGTTAAAAAAGAACTCTTTTTATGAAGAACTCTATTATCCTATAGGTTAGAATTCTATTCTAGCCAGATAGCAATACCTACACTTGCTGATGTGGCAGTACTTGTAAGGTTGTTCAGTTGGTAGAATGTTAGGGTTATAATTGTTGTTACTACAAGTCCTGTGATAACCTCGCTTAGGTGGTGAATGTTTTGTTTAATGTATTTTAAGTTTAAAACTATTCCTTTATTTCTGTTAGCAATGATAACTGTTTTAGGTTCTTTAAGTGTTATATTTACTTACTAAGATACACATCCATAGAAACGCTGGAATCGAACCAGTATAAACTCCTGCTGGAGCATTCATAAGTTCTGACAAAATAAATTTGTTGGGATATCTTTTCAATTTCTCTGGAATTGCAACTCTCTCAGAACGTGTTAGAGCCATCTTAAATTATCCATTACCTGTCACAGGTAATGATCTATGAATTCTTAGGGTTGTAAACTTTTAGAGGAGCCTCTAATCTCTTTTTGATTTGTGCGTTAATAACAAGATCACTAATAATAAAATGAACTTTGGATGTGGAGGCATTGTTCAACAAACTGAAGCAAGAACTTACCAATGCCACCTTACTTGCCCATCCCTCTCCCGATGCACATCTTATTCACACTTTTGACGAGTTTAACTTCACTGTGGGTGCTGCCTTGAGCCAACTGATAAATAATGAAGCACAACTATTAGAATTATTTTCTCAATAATTACATCCCTTGCATCTTACATCCCTTGCTAGCAAGTTAAGGTTTGGAAACATACTACCACACCAATTAGAGCATTCAACCCTGTAATACAAGATTTTCACATACCAACATCAATTGAGTTGGTCCTCTATCAGCTTCTAGCGAGTTTCATTATCTTCTAACTCTCATCAATAGATTTTCATGTTGGACCAAGGCTGTTCTCCTAATAGATATAACTGCTGAAACTATAGCTAATGCTCTATTCCATCATTGGGTTGTACACTATGGTGTCCTAGATAGAGTAACTACTGATATAGGTAGACAATTCGAGTCACAAATGTTCTCAGAATTGACTAGGGTTCTGGGCATTGTTCACAGTAGAACAGCTCTGGAAATTGGGTGTCCATCCTGCTACTCATTCACCCTGCTACCCAGATGTCAAGCTTAATGCTGACTTCCATATTATGCTATCTACTTTTTGTGACCATGCTCGAATGCTTCGTCCAGTTCCATCAATACATCGTAACTGATTAAATATCACTCTTTTCATCAGCAACCCATGTTGTCTTACAGTGTGATGCTGTTTGGAAGCCCTTACACCTCACACAAGATGAACCGTTTTTGGTGTAGTCTAAATCAGAGAAAATATTCAAAATTGCTTTACCAAAAGTGGCATAGATCATCTTGATAGATTGCCACAAACCGACATTTCTTCAAGGAAAATCAATATATCAAACCGATAGAACTTCCATATCCTCACCTTAGAATACACCAGTATCTGATCCTCAACTAACACCAGCTGACACACATGACATACACAACCATCCAGCCTTAACAAACAAGCTCTGATCATACCGTTCACTTTCCTGCAGTTTCTCATCGCTGTCACTGGGGAGGGAATATGAGGTAGTACTTGTAATATTGTTCAGTTGGTACAACATTAAGATTATAGCTGTTGTTGATAAAAGGCAGGTGATAATCACTCTCACATGGTAAATGTTTTATTTAAAGTTTTTTCGGTTTAAAACTATTCCTGTTTTTCTGTTAGCAAAAAATAAGTGTTTTAAGTTCTTTAAGTGTTGTATTCATTTACCAAGATCAAATTGAAAATTTGAATCGAACCTGCATAAACTCCAGGCTAGAGCATTCCAAAGTGCTGCTCCATCATGGTTAGCTACCAAGGCCTCAGTATTTAAGTACAATTATGTTATTTTAAAATAAATATACCTTGATATAATAAAGGTATTACTTTTAATTTAACTATAATTAAAACCATTTACTTAAAGTAATAATAGTGAAAGTTTTACTCATTCTTCCGATATTTTCTGATTATTCTGCATCTTATAACAACAAAATTATACATTGAAGGTGCACAATAAATTGATTAATGAATAAAGTCAGAACTATAAATTAGCTCATTTAATCAGTCTATTTAATTATGAATTTGCTATTAATCAAAATTCAATTCAATACTTGTTTAGTGCAGCTAAATTAGTTGCTAAGATTCTTAAAATTAAAAATTATAGTATGAAGCATTTTTATCAATTTTATTTAAGGTTATGGGATTTAAAATGTTACCTGTAGAACAAGTAAGGATCGTCCTCACAATATATTCATATAACAATAAATGGTTCTTAAAATGGTGTTTAAGTCCACCCCACACAATTTCAAGACATACATAATATTGTAGGCCAAAGGTACAGAAAACTGCTGCGGCAACAAGAATTTTTACAATCTGTGCAGCACTGCAAAATTATAAATTAGCTAGCTCAATACCAGGTTATTTTAGATAACTGGTTCTATTTAAAATTTAATTTTTTTTTAATATATAAACAGTAATAACTATAAATATAAATAAAAGTATAGAATTTATTGGATAAATATGATGATAGAATGCTGGAGATAATCTTAATTCAATATCACTTACATATCTTCTGTGGGAAGATTGAGAGTAATGCTACCCAGAACGTCATCTCCATACTTTAAGTAACCCATGAAACCCAAGGTGGCGTAGATAATTGTAACAACTGTCATAGACCGATCTAGAATGCCACAGATTCCAAGTAAGTGTTTGGGAGTCATCATATTATTTTCTAATGGCAATACCTGAACATCATAAGTCATAATATAAAGCCTATACATTGGGAATATTCATCTAAACAGTACATAAATAAAAAAAAAGGGAATTAAAATTGAATTATATACTGATTAATTCAGTCAGTAATTTAATACATTTTTGTATCCATTAATTATAATTTTGAATGAATATGTATCCAACATTAGACATTAATAGTTTGAACTACAAAATAAATAAGTATCATAAATCACATAGAGGTTAGCTAAAGTACATAGGTACTGAGATTCAAGGTTCTCTAGTTTTTCTGGGTTTAGAAAATTGCAAAAAACATGTACAGAGCCAGAAATAGGTCTCGAACATTTTAAGAAAGTTCTGAAAATTTTTTACTTTTTTTTTTGGAATGTTGATAATAAATTTCAAGTTTGTTATCTCAATTATTTCTGCTAAAATTTTTTTCTAGTCCCCAGTTCACTGGATTACTTTTTGTTTCATAATTTTTAATCATGCTCACTTTAAAACAGAGCGGCTGAACAAAAAAAAATTAAGTTTTTTATTTATAAGGAAAAAATATTATATTTTTTTTTTATACTTGTTAAAAAGATTTGGACTCACAATGTAAAAATACATCCCAAAAAAACATTGTCAGAACTTTTCCAAAACTTTCCACTGTGATCCCTTTCTGGTCTTCATTTGACTGGACCCCATTAGACTAAGAGTGGATGCTTTTAAACAATATTATGGATGAATATAATTACTTATTATACTAGATAGTGTACACAGATATTAGAAATGCACTCTTATTTCATTTAGTATAGATTGATATTGCTGAAAAAAGAAAGCATGATTTTTCGGTATTCTTTCATTCTTTCAAGAGTTGGTATAAAACATAATTTGTATTTTCTATGAAGCACACCAATCATTATAAAACATTTTACCTCTGTTATTTGTAAAATTTTTGGTCACCTTCTATCCTTTTTTTGAAATGCCCACCACTATTCCTTAAAAAAAAAAAAATTGCTGAAAGATGATCAGAAAAGATTTGTAGCAAGTGCATGGTCTTGATTGTTTCTTTCTTTAAGCTCTTCAGTCGTTTCCAGGATGTGAAAGAGATTCAAATGTGTGTGAGTATTTCTATTAGTGATTATCTAGTGCTCAAAAAAATTGATACTGATAAGACTCATATTTTGTATATTAAATAGCTTTGTAGTATTTCAGAACCTCTTAAGATACCTTACTTCTGTTAATTACACAGATAAAAAAAAGTGTTTTTTCATTAACTATTCACAAATGTTCAGTAGCCTCAATGACAAATCTTAGGGGGGAGAGGGAGATCAGAATATTTAATTCAATCAATATTCACTATTAGGACCCTGTGTAATATTTTCTACTAAAATTAATAAAGTAATCTGGTGTTCTATTTTGATTTATAATTCATTAGTTGTATGTCACTCCCTAGAATAAGATATATATACATGTGTTTGCTTCAGAAGTTATCAAAGTGTATTCTGTGAAACCAATAAAAATAAAAAAAGTTCCCAAAACTTAATTGTATTTTCAAAAATGTTGACAGCATAATAGCACCAAATTTGAAAAATAAACCACATTAGGGTGTACATGGTACCCTATGGTCCACCTATACAAGAAAATAAATGATATCCAGTTGGAGGTCTATGAAGTGTTAACTTATTCCATCAAAGATGTCCACACTAAAAGTGAGGAGCTTTTCTTTGGGACGTGCTTCTAGATTCCTTTTCAAAATGTCATAAAAGCTATCTTCTTCCATCTCATATAAGATTCTGATTGGCTGAATTTGCTATAATTCTAAAGCTTCCCTCTCTTGGAGTTCCAGTGCCTTAAATCCCATGATGAGTTTCCTATACTTGTCTCTGACAATGAATCCGATAACTATATATAATAGAAATATATAGTATTTCTTTAATATGCCCTGTCTGATCCATGTTTCGTTAATGGTAAGTAAGTCAGATCTCTTCTTGTAAATTTGATTGAGAATCACTTAAGTGCTCTGGATTTGTATAAAAACAACATATTCCAGTATCCAAGTTAAAATTCCTATTTTGAATAATCAAATTAGAGGCTGGTTTTGGTTTCTGGCTTACATGAATTACCACTCTCCTTACCTAATCTTTACATTTGTGTTTGCTCACCTTGAGATCTGGAAAGGTGTCCTAAGATTGTAGTTGATTGTTTTCTCTGTAGGGTGTAAGAAGTGTACTGTGTGAGTGTCATTTTAGGGGGAAGAACAGGACTGTCTGCCGGCTCTGTAGATAGTCACATCATGATTTCAATAACAACTAATTTTCAACAACTAGACCGTAAATGTTGTTTTCATAAATTTCTAATTCTTTGGCACTTTGCTTGTTTTAATCACATTAATGGAGAATAAATACATTAAATATTTTTTAATTAAAAACAAAATACTTACCACTCCAATAGCTTCCATGGCGAATATGGTTATTGAAAAGAACATAGGCCAATCCATTATATCCGCAACTTGTGGCATATCAAAAGGAGATTGAGGATGATCACAAAGATAATAAAAAGTTATTCCTATGCTAATGAGCATAAATCCATTTGCTACCAATGAAACAGGTGCAAGTCTTTTGAGATCCGGTATCCAAGTCAACAAAATTAGTGGTAAAAGTAATACAGATATGTAAATCCTTATATCGTATGAATAGCCAGTATGAAGTTCTAACACCTGAAAATAATATAAGTATTTAAATTTACTTACTATTAAGAATTTAATTATCTCTTTGAAATATGGTATTAGGGAAATAATTAAGATAGAAAATTTTAATGTAACATTTATAACCTACTTTTATTTTAGAGCATTACTTTTATTTGAATCATATAGCTAGCACCCTGTAATCAAATACTATTGGGTTCCTGGTATTTTTATTACACATAATTCCCTCACTTGTTTTTATCATGTAAGTTTTTTTGATTTTTTTTTTAAATAGATAGTCTTGCATGTGTTCTTTCAATCCTTTTAAGTTATAAATTTTTTAAAATTGAAAAATGGTCATCCTAGTAGAGAAAATATTATGATAATTATCTTTGTTTATTTATTTTCAAAAAATACATTATAAATGATGAATTTGCAAAGAATTTTTTCTATGAAAAATATTTCTTAGAACAATGTGATTCTCAAACAACAGGAAATTTGCAGGTCCCAACTTTAAAGAAAAAAAAAAGGAATTTTCTTAAGTTATCTTTAAACTATAACCTCTGTCATAAAATGCTAAGTACCATGGGGGTTATTTAAAGAACCCAAACTATTTTTTTCCATTTTCAATCTTGTATTAATGAACAGGAAGTTAAAACTTGGTACTTTCAGAAGTTGTTGGTTGCTGATAATAACTGAAAATTGCATTTTATTTTTGCTTCTGAGATTGTGAGCTCATCAATCAAAATAATTCATTCATTATTTATATTTAACATATTTAAATATGTCTATATTATTCACAAATATCTTTCAAATATAGGTATTGGTGAATAAAGATGGATTTACTATAACGCTTCATTGTGAAAATAAAACAGGGAGTTTTTATTCTTGAAAAAGTTAGGTAAAAGAAAAAAAAATATCTCTTGCACTTCTTACACAATATATTTTTAGACTAGTACACCTTACTCAGGAATGCATGATGTTTGATGTAATATTACCTAGGTACTATGTAAGCTTCCTTTTTCTATCCAGTTATTTGTAAAACACCGTTATTTGTTAAATTTATTACTTATATATTTTTTTAAATTGACAAAAAAGATAAAATAAGAAATGTCACTTCTGAAACCACAGGGAAACCAAACTACACATTTTTGTGTTAACCAAAAGGTATATTTTTGAAAGAGAAAAAAAAAATGATTATTAAATAAAAAAAAGCCCGTGGTGATGATTCTGGTTCTGCTTCTAATTTTTCAGAAAAATTAAGGTTTATCATAATATTTTTCCAACTAGGATGATCACTTTTCAATACAAAAATACAATTTACAAGTATTAACAGGGTACTTACAAGACTACCGATTAAAAAAAATCTTAGAAACTCACTTATAACAACTATTAGGGACATCTAATAAAAATACTAATCATCAAACAGTTTTTGATCACAGGGTTACAGTCATGTAACAATTTGAATGCTCCAAAATAAAAGTAGGTTACATTATTGAAAAAAGAAGAAAAAAAGACTGTTGACTATGCTTTTCTTTATGTTTTTCAAGTGCAAAGTATTGAAAACTATATTAAACGTCTCACAAAAATGACATATGAGGATCATGGTGAGAACCAAGTAGAATTGTTTAGCAATAAACTACCCAAATGA
The DNA here is from genome assembly GCF_000696795.3 of Halyomorpha halys. Lineage (NCBI taxonomy): Eukaryota > Metazoa > Arthropoda > Insecta > Hemiptera > Pentatomidae > Halyomorpha > Halyomorpha halys. The sequence continues at coordinate 339,022 of NW_027114062.1, forward strand.
AAGAAAATTTGTATTACAAATAATTAAAAATGCCCTCTCTCCTAGCCACCCAATTCACAAATGATTTCCAGTCCTTCAGTTCAGTTAGAAGGACAAAGAAAAGTTTATTATAAGTAAAAACTACATAGTAAATATTTGTCTGCCAGAGAGAAATCAGGAGGATAGTTCATTTCAGGTTAGCTGAATGTCTACTCTAACTAAATTAAGTTCTGAATTGAATAGTATTCCTTAAAACTTATATTCATAAGCTATAAAAAAGACAGTATAAATTCAATTAGATACAAACCTGCTGGAAATTTTGAGCTATTATGACAGCGTAAACACTGCATGATCCAAAATATGTAATAAATAAACCTATAAGAATAGACATCCTGAAAACAAACATATTGTCACAAAATACTTTAATATTCCTGATAAAACATTTAATGTTTGAATTAATTACCAAAAGTATTCAAAATTGTTTATTAAAATATGATTAAAGTTATATTTATACGAGTATATTTAATTACATTACTCAATCAGTCCATTCAACTTACGATTGCAGATAGATTTGGAAGGAAACATAACATTGGACTTTTGGAGGAGTCAGGTTGTAAACACAAGTCCCCAAACACAAGTCTCTAGGAGGTTTGACCACCTAGATGGTCCTTTTTTTTTTTTTTTTTTTTTTCTGTTTTTTGCTTATGTCCAAGAGCCTAGGTGGAAAAAAGAAGAATACCCCAATTCCTGATTACTTTGATGAAAACTATATACAGCTACTAGTCAAAATTGATTGACTTTGAGAACCATAGGAGGAATAAAAAGTGGGGACTGTTTCAAAATGTTACAAATGTTAATCTTTCATTCAGAGTTCCATATCTTAAAAACTATCTACAACACTAAAAATGATCACTGTTTTGATTAAATGATGCTCTACTAAAAATTTAAGTCTATTAGCTCTTAATTGAAGAGTAGTAGCAGGAGTAGGATTAACAGTTTCCATGAGAATTGAAAAAAAATTGATATCATTTTTTCAGAAAAAAACATTTGGTTTATGAAAAACTGTATCTCAGATACAGTTTTAGAGCTCTTATTTTAGGAAATTTACTCTGCTTTAAATAATGTAGTATCAATTTTTTTATTGTTATGGGTTGTTTTATGAATATGGAATCCCCTTAAATGAAAATATAGGATTTTCTTGGTTAAAATGGACTTCGAGGGTCATGCACCTTAAATATTTCAATATTAACTTTTTATAATATTTACTTTATCCCTTGTATAGTGTGAAAAAAAATGATGTTACATTATCAAACTCCTCCACAATCCATTTTTGGTCATTTATTGACTGGACCACTGATTTGTGGCATTCTTCATTTTTTTTTTTTTAATCGGATCCATTTCAATGAATTGAAATTCCAAAACATCTAAACCTCACAAAATATCAGCGTTGAAATAAATTCTTGAGGAATCATTGAATCTCTTCTTCCACTTTTTTGATCTCTTTTATCATGGGGCAAGAAAACTAACTCTTCTATTATAAACCTGACACCCAAAGGTGCTCACCCACTCTTGACCTCAGGGCTCATCCCTCCCAAAAACTTGTCGCTCATTCACCCTCGCCCCCTCCACAAAGATTCGCCTTTCCCCTTCTTGACGCATGTAATAATGACTTTTCTCCTCAGTTGTGGCAATTTTCGAATATAGTTGAATCAAGGTGTCACTAGACAATGGTCAATATTCAAATGAAAAACCAATACATTTATATTTAAATTTAGTAATAAATAATACAAACCATTTTTTTTACTAAATATAAACTCAAATTGAATTTTTCGGTAAGATTAATATAATTTTCATCCAAAAAAATCAAAGCAGTGATCCGCAAAGGCAGTTATTTCAATTTCAATGTTCAAATTGAACAACCTATTTATATGGAGTAGGAATGAAATAGGTCCTGGCATTTTACCATATGAAATAGTAAATAACTAAATGATTAAAAAATATATTTATTATATTAGACTGAATAAAAAACACAATAAATTATTACATACGAATAAAAGGAGAAAAAAGTTAAGAAAATTAAAATCATGAAATTGGTTGACAGTGAACTTTAAAAAATAGAGGTAAAAACTATTCACAATAGTTTTCCTTTAAGACCTTCCCAATAGCTTTCTCCTTACAGAAGTGGTTTTCTCTTTTAAAATTTTTTGAGGTTAAATCACTTCCATCATTTGAAGTGGTTTTCAATTATCTCTTCAGTCAAAATATTATAAAAGATATCTCGTTCTGATGAAAGGATCATCAGGTTTGATAGTCATTCATCACCCATACTTGATCTTAGTCAGTTTTTAACAAATTTCATCCTCCTCATGGCCTTTACTGCAGCTTGTTGATTTTTATTTTGTCCTTTATACTAGCAATGATGCCTCTAACAGCACCATAATCTGTCACCACACCTTGAAGTCTCACTGTAATTGGGTTCATGTTGCCGAAAATGTTTTGTTCTACATATAATAAAAACAATAAATTAGTATAATTTCTTTTTTTAGACCAGAAGTCAGAAGAATAGTTTCTCTGCCAAATTTATTTCCTTCCAGGGTAGGAAGGAGTATTTCTTTTAAATGAATCGATTATAGCTTTATATGATGGTCCCTCGGTTCAGTTTGACACAGTGAGTGTTGAGAGCGCTGCAATCGCTTTTCCGGTTCATCCCATTATATAAAAGCAGAGCCCTGTTTCATAATAAAGTACCTTTGAGGAGGCCCCTCACCTCCGAACTTGAGGAGGCCCCTCATCTCCGAACTTGAGGAGGCCCCTCATCTCCGAACTTGAGGAGGCCCCTCATCTCCGAACTTGAGGAGGCCCCTCACCTCCGAACTCAAAATAGCTCCTTGAATGGATAGCTCATATGTAAAATTAAATATAACAGGTAACCTTAAAATACCTAAGGTAGTAAAAGGTAAGACACAACACGAATTACTTTTTCTTTTTTTATTACTGAATGCACTAACTAATTCATTTTTATTTCTGTTTTAGAGGGTTCGAAAAAAAAAAAACCAATAATAAAGTACCATCGCCAGCCGGAATAGCCCCTCCCTATTCCTAGGACGCTCGCGGCAGATTCATACCATCGTCGATGACACCGCCTTCAGCGGACCTGGCAGCTTATCTTATAATGCCACACTGGCAAACCAATATTCATATTGTCAGCTTATATACATCCTTTCTTATTTGTATATATTTAATTTGTTATTTTTAATTTTTTCTAGGAGGTCAGAAAAAAAAAATAATAATAATAAAGTACAAACTAATACTATTAGTCTTGTCGATTTAACTCAATACAATTAAACTGGTTTGTACATTAGTACTTTTTAACTCCTGTAATATCTCTAATTGTCCTCCCTATTATGAAAAAAAAAACTAAGTATTAGTGTAATAAACACGTTGTTTCTACACTTATATTTTGAACCAATGCGATTAGTTTTCATTATGAAACAGGGCCCAGATCTACATGTTGGCCACTTGCCTACTACTAGTACAAATGCTGGGTAAGCAAAGGAACCATGAATCCAGCGTATCCATCCACACGCTAATGTTTTTCAGAAACGCAAACATCTAGAGGAACTTAACGATGTTGTCTAACCTTCCAGGTCCTTCACAGATGTTATTCACTTATTTTAAATGAAATATTCACTTAAATTCATAATGAATTGTCAAATCAATGTAATGCCTTTAACTGAGGGTCATTATTTACTTAAGTTTTTAGCTTTTGCTCTACACAAATTTCATATTAATAACGTGTTAAAGACAGAAGCTACGTTACCACTGCTATATCTTCACTCAAGTTTCCAATGAAGTTCCTTAAAACTATAACCTTCACCAATTTAAGAATTCAAAATTACTATAATCCAAAATATATATTGTCACTAAAAATCCTTAAAACATATTCAAATGGATTCAAATATAATATTTACTTACAAAATGTTTCTGAATGGATTTTAATAACGAAGATAATGTAATTCAAATATACTTACTTATACCTTTAAATTGTAATGATAACGAAACTAATATTATAAAATAAATTTTAAACCTATCTATTTTGTTTTACTTAAAACTTCTTTAGAACATATAATAATTATGCAATTCGATTATACCCTCCTAGTAACACAAATCCAAAATATTTAGTGGTATAGTCCAAAGTTTGTACACTATCCATTTGCATTCTCATATGTACTTTAAGGCTAAATGTACTGCTTCATGAGACGCACCAGAATTTACTTTTCTATTTACTACTGAACGGATGGTCCGATTTCGGATCTGTAAAGTGCATTTTGTGTTTTTCAAAAATAGAAGTTACTGAAATTAGGTTAAAAAATCACCAATCCAATAATAAGAAAAATAAGATGAAAAAATATGACTTAACGATAAATTTTTAAAAATGTGGCCTTATAGGCACTTGAAGAACCGTTCACTGAAACGAGACATTCCGTGCAATTGTGGCATTTATACAGCGATCGTAAAGAGAAAAATACGTTTTTGTTTACAAATGGAAGGAAACCGTTTGAGGTGGTTACCGGCTGGAATGGTACGGCAACTCAAGGCTACTAAAACTAACTTTCTCATTGCAATACCTAAATTTGAGAATAGTCACAGTAAATTTGTATTGGTATTCTGCTATTTATTATTTCTACACTAATATTGAAAATAATTTGCATTATTTTTTTTTCTCTTAGGTACTATCTAATTAGTATTGATAATTACTATTAATATTTCCTGAATCGTGAGATGTTAGCCTATTGTTTGCTTTTACTTTTTTGATATTTTTTATTGGATGTTATAATTATCCACAACTATTGTCTGATTCGTACTTTCAAAAAATAAGTTATAGAAGAATAAATAAATAATCCTTTCAATTTATTATAATTAGAAACGTTTCAGAATAAATTTTAGAAGTACAAATATTTTTCCAACTAAGTTACTTGACTGTTCTATTTGGAAAAATAATGAAAAGAATGGGACGCAACAATGAAACACTTATTTTGTGATAACAACCCTTGTTTGTCTATTAGAATTTCACTTTCGAGTCTTTTTCTGTTATATTGGTAAACACTTACAGGAAACACTGGTCCGATTATCCACCGAAAGGAAACCCTGTACATATAAATAGATTTACGGTAGAGGTAGAAACTGATTTGTAACTGGCGGAACTGCTACCGGTGGGTTTTCTGAGAAAGATAGAGAATTGGTTCCCGGAATATACTTTTGTTCACCAAAGAAATTTGCACTAACGCCTGTAATATTGCAGGTATAGAGAGCATAAGTTATGCTGTACCACTCTTCTACTTTTTCTCTTCCTGTTCCTGACTTATGCAAGGCCAAAACATAACTGGCCATTTCATCCTCTCAAAAAGTACTTCGGCAGTCCGTCGAGGCACTCGCATCCCAAAAAGAATTTCGAATAGGGCAAACCCCGTGACAGTGTATGGAGTGGTTGTATGCTGCGTCTGCCCGTTCCATGGCGTCATCAGGTTCCAGTTTCCTTTCTAGCTGGTACGCTCGTCACTCAGATTGCATTGGAGTCGCTCTATCCATCGGCGGTTTTTTGAATGTTGAGATGCCAAACCACTTCCAATATTCTCATTTCCTCTCTGATGTTTGTATTTTCGAATTCTCTCCCACTTTCGGAAGAAATTCTGTCGGGCACACTATATAATTGGAACCAATTCCGAAGAGCTCGTAAAACCGCCTCCGCTGATCTGTCCTGTACATTCCATAGTCACTTTATTGAATACATCGATGACTATGACTCACATATAGCCTTTCCAGCTAAAAGAATTCACCTGTAAGTCGCTTAGCGGTGTGTTCGCGGTAGAGGTCTCTTCTTGAGCTCCCCGGGGTGGATGCTGATCATACTTCGTACTGAGGCACACCTCGCATTTCCCAAGAATCTCCTGGATTGTGCGTTTTCTGCCCCACCAGAAATATTTGCGCCGAAATGCTTGTAAAGTCTCGTTCTGCCCATGATGATTAGTTTTTCCTTAGTGATACGCCAACACTTCCTTTTGATGTTCTGGATCTCGCAGGGGGCCTACCATCAACGTGTATCGAATAAACGAACGATCTATGCCAATTTTTTCCATTCTCCATAGCAGTTAGTTCTTTTCTCATACTGTCGCGTTTCCAACATATAAATGGCAAATCTTACCGGCGTTGGATGCTTCTTTTAGTTCTCTACAGATTTGATCCTCTTTGACACCCGGTGACCAGATAGTCGAAATTATACTGCTGCCATACATGCTATGGTTCCATCTTCAGCAACCCCGTGGTTTTTGTCTTCCAAATAATCTGGTACCTCTTGTTGTTGATAATCTACTCAAGCTCCTCCATATTCGTCGGCCTATCGGCGTTTGAACTTTCTCCTACGGACGTCTCCTCCCCATTCTGGTTTTCTGGTGAGGCCGATTGCTGTCCTTCTTCCGGAGTCCACTCCCTCAAAAACTACCTTCCAATTCCAGACGTTTTCCCGTGGTCATATTCTACTGCGTTTACCATTATTGCTCGCGAGAGCCAATCTGCTACTACGTTTTCCTTGCCAGGTTTGTACGTGATGTCCATATTGTACTGGATCAACAGTTATTTCCACCTTGTAATTATCACCGACGATTCCGTTAGCTTCCACACCCTTGGAGGGGCCTGTGGTCCGTCTGGACCCTAAATTTTCTCCCGAACAAGTAGGACTGGGAATGCTCTATTGGTCTTATGGTCGATAATATGATATATAATTATTATCAATAATAATATATAACCCAGTCGTTCTCATTCAAAGGCGCTATGACTTCTCTGGAGATAGTTTTAGTCCGAATTCTCGCATCCTCTGAAAAACGCTCTTTAAGTGTTTCACATGGTCTGTAACCAATTTACTAAACACCAGGAGATCATCCAGGTAAATCTGGCGTACTGATTCATCTATACCTCTCAAAAATTTGTCTGTTAACCTTTGAAATGTAATGTTCGTGTTCTTCAGAGTAAACAGCATTCTCCTAAATTTCTAGTGTCCTCGTTCGAAAGTAAAAGCCGTTTCGTGTTGGTCCTCTGAGTGCATACGAATCTGGTGATACCCTGCTTTCAAGTCTAAGGTGCTAAAGTTTTTAGCCCCTCCTAGTCTGTATAGGATATCCTCTAACCTCGGTATCCGATACTTATCAGCGACGGTATTATCATTTACCTTACGTTAATCAATGACCACCCTATATATCTCCCTGTTCTCACCTGGCGTAGGCTTCTTTCACACCGCCCACAATGAACTATTATTGGGTGACATACTGTCTACAATGAATCCTTGTCTTCTAAAGTTTTCGATTTCGTCTCTTATGTTCCTCCGGTGTACCTGTTTCTTCGTTCCCTATACATATGTCACTCTTTCCAGCTTTAGTGGAATCTCATGAACCGTCCTTTCTGTTGAACTCAATACCTCTCCTTTATTAAAGAAAATTTCGTCAAATCCGTTATTATGGTGTCCAATTCTCCACCTGCGTTACTACTCCTACTCGCGCCTTCCCCTCTGCTATTGTTTGTTGGCATCTGCACTTCTTTCGTCCGATTTTAATACTCCATTTCCCATTACTATTCTTTTATTATCTTAGCCTCCACCTTCTCTAAAAGATCACAACCAATAATCACCTGATAATCCCTAAGCATCCTACTCACTACATGAATTGATGAATGAGGAGAAGATGGTTGGGGGTGCGGTCAATGAAAAACACAAATAAGTATGATTAACTTATTTTAATGTGCCGACGTTTCGGCTAGAGTTTCTAGCCTTCTTCAGGGCTAAAAACAAAACAAGATAACAACCACAGTAAGTATAGAAAAATAAATAATTTTACAAAATAGAATTAATAAAATGAAGTGATGAGAGAAGCGGGAAATAAAATGTATACATAGGTAATTGAAAAAGCGGTTATTTCCTTAAGTAAGTTATTGTACCCGCTTTTTCAATTATCTATGTATACATTTTATTTCCCGCTTCTCCCATCACTTCCTTTTTTTAATTCTATTTTGTAAAATTATTCATTGTATGTGTAAAATTATTCTGTTTATACTTTCTTTTTATATTTTTTATTTTTCTATACTTACTGTGGTTGTTATCTTGTTTTGTTTTTAGCCCTGAAGAAGGCTAGAAACTCTAGCCGAAACGTCGGCACATTAAAATAAGTTAATCATACTTATTTGTGTTTTTCATTGACCGCACCCCCAACCATCTTCTCCTCATTTATCATCCACGGTCAACTATCTCTCATAATTATGAATTATTGAAATGTCCACTTTAGCCCCCCACTTACCCAGTTCTATCCTCTATTCTCCATGGTCCACCCAGAGTGATTAATTTATATTTGAAAACCTTTACTTGGAGTGTCTTCCCGCGCCGCTAATTAGTACTTCTCTACAAGAAATGGCGTTTGAACAACTAATGTCCACCAGACAGCTTACTCCTCCGTTCACTCGGATAATAGGCATACCGCCCTGCTATCCTTTCACGTGATAGTTTGTCAATGTGCGGTCGCCTCTCTGCTTACATCCTCCTCAGATTTCACGTGACTTCCTTCCTTATAGTCCTCGCCTCTACGTGCTTTCTCGGCTTCTTTGCTCACGACCATTCCTTTGGTCATCCACTTCGTCTTCAGTTTCTGTTACTCCTGAAACTTCCGCCGACTCACTTGCCGATCCGCTCTCTCTGCCGAAGGCTTTTTCTCTGAACTTGTTGGGCATTAACCACCATTGGCTTGCCTTCTTCCATATTCCTTCTTCAATACATGTAAGTAATTCTTCCTGAATTATTAAATTCCAGATTAATGAGGTCGTTAGACATTAGGAACCCGACAGAACTAAATTTTAGTGCGTTTCTTATGTTACTGTAATGTTCACTGCTTTTATTAAATTTGCTTATTATTTATGAACTTATTGATCTCTCCTTTTATCGTCTATTTTTCAATACACACACAATACAAAGTATTATTATTATTTTCTAATTACTTCTTTGTCTTACTAACTTTGTATTTTGTTTCTTTATGCTTCTTTTTTTTGAATTACACATTACATTAGTTACGTATATTTTCTTTCCATTTTAAAATTATTATTATTAAATTAAATTATTCATATTTCAAAGTTTCTTTGCATTATATAACTTTACATTTTTGTTTTATTAATTATGTTATTTTACTCACACATTTAATTACCTATATATACCTTTTATTTCCCACTTCTTTCATTACATTATTTTTATCTATATTCATTCTGTATAATTATTTACTTTAATCATTCTATATATCCTTTATTCACTGGTTGTTATCTTGTTTTTTTTCTTAGCCCTGATGAAGGCTATAAATTCTGGCCGAAACGTTGGCACTAGTAAATAAGTTTTTTAACTTATTTTTGTTATTCTCTGACCGCACCTTCAACCATCTTCTTCTTATAAATATAATCCGATACAATACTTATTTCTAATTTTCGTTTTTTTATTTCCCTAAATATGAGAAAAATAAACTAAAACAATATAGTGATTACAATGGTCAATTATGATAAATTTAGCCATGAAATATTTTGACAAGGAAATCAAAATTTACCTAAAGAAAAAATTTAAAAACATTATTAAAATTAAAATTATTTTAATTTTAAAAATGTCGTATTCTCATTTCGGAATTCCACTTTAATATTAGTGAAAAAATAAAAAAATGCGTAGAAATAGATCAAGCAGACAAACTTTGCGGCTCTCCGAGCATCAACGTCTAGAGAAGTGGGGGTAAGCTGCCACTTTCTCTGGTCCAGCAATTACAAATCTCGCGGCTTTAATCCTAAATCGTAATTTTCTCTTTACGATCATCCTATGCTACCAAAAATGAATCTGTTTGCGCAGACTTGTTTTATTTGCTTTTTTTCATGTGCCTATAAGCTCACTTTTTTGATTTACAAATAATAACAAAGATAAATTTTTTAAATTCCAAAATAATTACTACAAAAATTAATGAAACAATTTCAGAAACTTCTATGGGGTTCTAGATGGTAAATCCGTTTATAGATGGAAAATTTATTATTCCGTATTCAAATGAGAAGAAAAGTAAATTTGCCCTGAAAGTGCTGCTATCTCTTGAAAAAAAACTTACTAAGAATCGGTACATTTAGCCTAAACGCTTATATTTTGTCTAGGCTTCAAATGAAATAGTTCAATACTTCCGTTAGCTCCATGGATATAAAAATATTTCTACAATATATATAGAGGTATGTGTTTGCATATTTTATTACAGAGTGACTTGCATACTTTTTTTTGAAGCCCCAATGATTATAAGATACATATTTTGGTAGTAGTTAGATTGAATGCAATATACCTTGCTGCTTTTGAATATTTTCTTCCCCATTCTGGTCCTTTCATAAAAACGACTTCACCTACTTCTGGAAAGGTCATTTCTGTTACTTTTATCTTCTTATATACAATGTGTGCACATTTGACCTGTAATATTATTTTAAAGATAATACAATCTATCAATATCATAGTTAGTGTTGATTCTGTAGTCCAACATGATTTATGATTGTAATTGTGAATAAATTTTTCTAGCAGAAATATATGAATAGTCTAACCCTTTTTCTACCAAATATTTGTGTTATTATTTCTTTGATATAAAATACAATTAATATTTGAAGTATAGTCCATTGTTATCTACCGTCATTAGCATTAGCCATCTGCTAGCCAATTGCTCGATCACTCGGTTGATATTGTCGGGGTTGTCTAATCTTAGGCGCTTCACCAGGCTGATATCCACTTTACAGAAGGCCCACGACAAGGCGTATTCAATAGTAAGTTAGGAACGGCCGTACCAGAGGATGAGCTCTGGGCACTGACACAGGTAGAGGAGGTCGAGGTAAGACAGAGTCTGAGGTAGAGTAACAGTTCTAGTTGCCGAGATGAAGCGGACGGACTAGAACTGTCAAGATAGGAGCCAGCTTACTAGTTGCCGAGATGAAGCGGACGGACCAGTAAGCTGATAAGGCTAGGTGCAGCTCTAGTTGCCGAGATGAAGCGGACGGACTAGTAAGCTAATAAGGCTAGGTGCAGCTCTAGTTGCCGAGATGAAGCGGACGGACTAGAACTGTCAAGATAGGAGCCAGCTTACTAGTTGCCGAGATGAAGCGGACGGACCAGTAAGCTGATAAGGCTAGGTGCAGCTCTAGTTGCCGAGATGAAGCGGACGGACTAGTAAGCTAATAAGGCTAGGTGCAGCTCTAGTTGCCGAGATGAAGCGGACGGACTAGAACTGTCAAGATAGGAGCCAGCTTACTAGTTGCCGAGATGAAGCGGACGGACTAAGATTGCTGGAGAGAAGGAGAGGAGATAGGCCATCGTCTTGGGTATGCGTACAGAATAACTACTCTTGTGAGAATAGAATGGCAATGAACTTCTCTATCTCAAGTAGAGTGTACATACGCCACCGGTGCTATGACTAGGCCTAGGAAGGAGGTGGATCTAAGATCAAAGAGGGTTTTATTTTTGTTTTTGTTTTTTTCCGTACCCTCCTAAAATTTAAATTAGTTTCTTATGTGTACATATGGTGAGGTGTGCCATATGTACAGCTGGCTTTTGTGATACCTTTGATTGCCTTTAGGCATTATAAGGCAGGAGAAAGTCTCAATTAATGATGTAAGCTTGATTGGCTAACGCCAGTAGATTATTAGAGTGGGGAGGGGCCGTTCCGCTTCAAAGAGGGGGATGGAGAGCCCCTGTAAAAAGCAAAACAAACAAACCCACATTTACCTTTCTCCATTTCACCCCTATTCATTTTTGACGCAAACTTTGAATTAGTTGTATCACGTGACGGCCGTGCGGGCTGGGACGCAGGTCCCGGTGAGCTCGGTTCGGAACGTTGTGGGTTCGATTCCCATCTGGGGCAGTTAACATTTATTTTTCGGCGGTCCCGAACAATGAATCTTGACACTCCACCTTGTTTAGTACGCGGCGGCAACTGAGGCAGACGCCAGGGCTTGGCAAAAAGGAGTTAGGCCCACTTGTCGGACTTGTTCCCCCCACCAAATACCAGTACCATTATCACAACAATCTAGAACATACTGTAATAGACAATCTTAAGTAATTTATATAGTTATTAATCTCAAATTATATTCTGTACAATGTATTTTTTTAATAATTAGTTGAAAAAATTCTTTGTCCCCAAAAAAAACTGTTTTTTCATTGTAGAGCATGACTGCAAAGAATAAAGTTGCGCAATGCCTCAATATGGTTGTCTGAATAACTAATTCTCAATATCCACATAAGAAATGGCGTTTGAACAACTAATGTCCACCAGACAGCTTACTCCTCCGTTCACTCGGATAATAGGCATACCGCCCTGCTATCCTTTCACGTGA
>NW_027114062.1:351473-353930 GCF_000696795.3 Halyomorpha halys
TTCTGTTGTATATACTACTTAAAAACACATTTTTTTTGCTTATCAGAACTTAAAAAAGAATTATAGAATAATAATCTGACTAGCAGATTCTCATTCTCGGAAGATCTATAGATTTCGTATTACATGAAAAATTAATGACCTATATATACATAAAATGATAAAATGAGTTTATAAATTGTTAAAATAATACATGCATAAGGATAACAGAACTATAAGGCAACATACATTTTTCAGAATATAATTAAAGGAATATGAAGACAGATAATTTAAGATAGATAAAAATTATAACTTTAGGCTGTACCACTTTTATACTTACCAAAATATAAGCACAATGAGTACATATGATTGCCACAAAGATGGTTAAGATTATTCCTAAAAATATTCCACAATTCTTGAAGGCAAGTGGCATACCCAATATACCAGTTCCAACGGCAGCTTTTAGAAAGTGAGTAAGTGTCTCGCAATCACTGTTAGAATAATATAAATTGATTAATACTTATTTTTATTTTTATAAAATTAAGGACATTATTTAAATATGTAGTACCTTATATTAAAATATGCTAATTTAGTTACTCTATCATGGAAACACAATTAGGTCTGGAATGAGATAGCTAGACTAGGAGCTAGTAGGCATGCTTAAATTATACAAAACCATATCATAGTTTAGTTTACAAACCATTACATGTATGTTATTGACTATCACAATATGGAAAGAGAGACAGAAAAAATTGGGGCGGGATTTCTAACAAGAATACTCAGTAATAGATTCTCCTAGATCGTTAATTTTCTTCTGATGTTCAATCAATTGGAATTCGTTAGTGTCTCCGTCTGTTTTCTAATAGCACTGCTTGATTTCGCCAAACCTTGTTGAGTAAATTAAAAACTGATTTACAACTAACTGATGCGTCATTAGGAGTTATAATCATTATTTCAAAGCCATCATACTGCGAACCAGTAGCCGTTTAGTTGAAAATTCTCACAACTCAGGAGTTTGTAGTTTTATCAAGGTCCAGGGTTGTGATGTAAGCAACTGACCACCTCTTCATTTGTGATGCATACATGAAAAGTTTAGTGATTCAAGTGCATACAAGATTGGGTACACCACCTTTTGTAAACTCAAACCATCTACAGTCAAGTATCCAAAGGCTTCTAGTAGAGAAACCTATCAATGAAAGATTCATTCCAACATACAATTTTTATCAGTTATTTTGCATTATGCTTACAGATTGTTAAGAAGGGTCCAACAGATACTGCTCCCTACCTGTGCTGTGTCCCAAAACTATGTGTCCTGCCTTCAAAGCACTGTTCTTCGACTACCTCTGCGGTTCCGTACTTAAATCATAAAGAAATTGCACTAGTAAATAAAAGGAAGAAGAGAATAGTGTATGCATTGAAAGAGACAATATCAACCACATTAACGGCGGTCATAGACATATTTTAAATGGAAATGAAGTGTGTATAAAAGGATCGTAATCCATCAATATCGCGAAGTAAATTCCTTAAAGAGAAAATTGAAAGAAAAGGAGGTTCTAATCCACGAAAATTGCAAGTTCTTCCAAAATGAGTTCAGATAATGATGAATGATGTGTGAGAGATACAGAAAAAAGATATCCTTCATATTCTTCCGAACTCCAATTTCATAATTACTAAAAGACAAAAGGTACATTTATTCCCTTTTCTAGTCAAGATCAGAGAAAAATATAAATGAGTTCATAGATAACTATATTTTAATCCAATCTTTCAACTCCCACTTCGTAGTTCTACTAGATTCTTGATTCAATGGGCTCTTTCTTATTTGCATTTGATTATTTACTCTATATCATTTGTGATAAGGATCGATATAATTTTGAGATATGTTGACTTTGTTATTTTTTTCGACTTTTTCTTGAATTTGTGATATGGTATTGAGTTATGTTATATATGATTTATATTTGACTTATTTCAGTTTTACTGAAAAGTTTACTGTTCAAGTTTTCATGAAGTTACAGAACTGCCTGACTAGAGTTACTCTTGTGATTGTTAGCACAAAATACAGACACCTATTTTGAGATTGGAAGACCTGTGAAATACATCTCGACATGATCTATATGCAATCAGTTAACTTTCTAAAAATTAATGTAAATCACCTTTACCCTTCGTCGTAAACCTATTGACTGCCCTACAGTTTCATTTAATGATGTTACTCTTACCCCTGTAGAACAGATCCGCTACCTTGGACTACATTTGGACAAGCGATTAACCTGGAATCCTCACACCACACTGAAAAGACAGGAAACTGCACGTCGATTTCGACTCTTACAGCACTTACTAGACAAACGGTCTAAACCTCCAACACATTACAAAAGACTGATCTACACGACTGTAATAAGGCCAATCTGGACATATGGAGTTGAGCTTTGGGGCTCCACTAAACCTTCGAATTCCTCTCGTATTCAATCCTTACAATCCAAAATCCTT
>NW_027114062.1:362720-393230 GCF_000696795.3 Halyomorpha halys
GACTAAAAAAAAGTGCTACCAAAGTTTTCATTTGATTATTCATATTTCAATTTATATTATTGTAGAGAATCGATACAATCTGCCACAATTTAAAGGCATTAAGTATTAGTGTTCAAATACTCATTCACACAATATATACAGAAGTAGAAGAAAAGAAAAGAAAAAAAAAACAGGAAAAATATAAATAAATAAAATATAATACTATTTTGATTTGTATAAATAAAAATAGGAGTTTATCAAAAATATAATAAAAATACAACTAATCACATGATAAAACAATAAAATAAAATCACAAGACAAAGAAAATTTTGTTAGTAACAATCAAACAAAAGTACATTCATACCCATATACAATTTTTACAGTCAGCAGGGGACCTTCAAGCCAACCTCACGCGGAAGCCATGCAGGACTCCAAGAGATCCCAGCGCCCTCCCAGCCATGTCATTGGTATTGAGGGCTCATCTGATAAAAGGAATTTTTTTGCACGCGTTCTCGGACTGTAACGATTTCGATTAAACTCGGTATAACAATGTAAAATTAGGTGTTCATAATTATCAGATTTGTTTTATCCGCATTAGAATAGTTTTTTTTTTTTTATTTTGGTTCAAGTCCTCCATTGAGAATCTATACAGCCCCGAAGTGGGAATGTCAAGGATCATTTCTCGGGGTCACCGGGCTCTATTTATTCGGTCCATGTATTGAATTTAGCAACCAATAAATGGTTAGCAGCGGAATATAAATTTTTCTAAACTGATATTTTTTAAGTGTCATACTTTTACAAATGAAAAAAATGTTAAAATTTCGCAACGAGCTATATTATTTATAGTACTTTTCTCAAGTACTTATTTAAAACTATTGAAATTGGAATCCGAATTTCAGAAATTGGAGTCAATTCATTAACTGATAGGTTCATTTAGACAATTTGTAAATGAAATGTATTGCATCAATGACAAAAATAAAGAAATATCTGCTTTGAAACCAGCAAACACTAATTTAAATTTTTAAGTAGGATGATAAGTAAAAGTTTTGTGACCGCACCGAATTTGTTTAACCAAACCAAGTGGTAAATCATGTGAGTGGACAAACTGTGTACTTTAATTATACCACCTGTTAAAACATTTACTCGATATGTTTCGACAGATTAATCATATTTATTTAGGATTTAAGGCAAAAAATGATCAATTGTTATATTTATCTTGAGTTTTAAATACCGTTAGCTATATTACAACGGAAATCGTACAGGTCTTAAAGGTTTTTGTGAACCGCTGTCAAGAATCGTTCGAGAGCTGAAGTGGAAGGTGGTTCGTGTTAATCTATGTTCACATCTTGTTCCTTAGGTCTATAACAGATTGGATAGTTCAGAGTATAGTCTAATGTGCTTATTAAATAATATTGAAAAATCATTAAAAAAAAATGCACTAAGACCTCATGATTAACATTATCTTTAATTAAAATAATACATTAATAATTTCATTTGAAGTTTCAGGGATTGATTCCCATCTTAAAAACTAAAAATTAACGGTATCAAACATAAAAAAATTATTCCAGTAATCACATATTAAAAATAATCTAATTGATTTTTTTTTTTTAACAAATTGGTATATACGATAAATTGAGAAGTTTATTGTTACTATTTTATTTACATTCTCAACGTATTAAAGAATAATAGTAAATTCTCTATTGATATTTATTGATAATATCGGGCTAAGAAGATAGACATCCAACGGGAACAAAGGAGAACCCGAAGACGTAGACTCCAGCGAAGCTAGGAACTGCCAAAGCAGCAACACACAAGTATTATTCCTAAGATGATATTTTGTATGGCAAAGTAATCAGAGTTATTGTCAATAGAATTTGGTATTCTCAATACATAGCATGTCAAGTAAATTTATATTATAGTCAATGGGTCTATTATGCTGTCTCTTATATCATTATACCTCAGTTGTAAATATAACATAACGTTAACCCGGCTTAATTTTATCATTAAAACTCCCTGCATGCCACCTGATTAACATATCTCAGTAAATTGAACTCGACACCGTTGGAGAGGGTATTCAATGAGTAATTATAAATAATTATATCTAGAATACCATAATGGGCGTCTGTGTTGTCTAGTTCTTGGTCTAAATACATAGCAATACTTTTCTAAGTATTTTATTAAATAAATCAAAATTTCGTATCCATTTTTGTCTCAACACTTTATTTTTCACCAGTCCAACGTTTCAGCATTTTCTTTATTATAACTTATAATAAAGAAAATGACCTCGGCAGAATAGCCTGCAAAAGAAACTTTAAATTAATGTGAGGAAGAAATTATATTGAAGATGTCCTTGAAGATGGCTAGAATGGCCGAAACGTTGGACTGGTGAAAAATAAAGTGTTGAGACAAAAATGGATACGAAATTTTGATTTATTTAATAAATAATTACCTTGTCTCAAGAATTTGAAATAATATAATTAAGTATTTTAGTTAGGTACGGTCTATTAGGAACCAATAGAGGCATATAATATACATAGAAATAGAGATAGGATATAAATCCTGTAGTTATTTTAATTTTATTCTGTTTATAATATCTGCACAGTAGCCATTTAAATTATTTTTGTCAGTTTTGTAATTAATTGTTTTCTCAATATTTTTTGTAATATATATATATTCTCTCTAGGATTTTCTATTTCTAGTCTCTTTGTCGCTACGAAATATTCAGGTTTTTCAAAATGTAATTCATGTGGTTAAGTTACACTATGTGTGTCATTTGAGTCGTTTATGTTTTTACAATTCAATGTTGCCTCCCTCTAGTTTAGTTAGTTTCACCAATTTTTTTTTTTTTTTCATACCCTCCTGTAATGATTTTATTGAATATTTGGTACACTGTTTTCAATATTTCAATTTAGTTTCACCAATGTAAATATGTTTGCAATTTAGGCATATTAGAATTTCCTATTTTTTGGGAGCTTTGCAAATACAACCGGCATCAGAAGTTCAAGCAGGCAGATCCATCTGCATAAATGCAATAGAAATCATAGACACCAACTTGAGGTCAATCCATTTCTTCAGGATCGAAAACCAAGTGCTGTGTTTTTTCGTGAGCAGAATTACAATTACAATTATAATTAGTGTGCGAACTTAGTGCAGAACCAACCAATTCTAAATTTATTCTTTACATTAAGCGTTGAAGTACATAACAATTAAATTAGAATTAGATTAGTTTTATTAAACTTATTCGTTATTACCTTATTTTATAACTTTTGCAATCAAACTATAGAATGGGTAATAATTATATATTGCTCAATAATTTTGCTGAATATCTATAAATTAACTAACCTTAACGCTAACTATATGTAATTCTGATTTCTGGTTCTTTAACAAAGACTTTTTTATATAATACATATTTACATAATAAAATATTTACAATAGCCCTCTGACTAATATCTTAGTAAATTATGGATAATTTATGCAATGAAAATCTCATAACGTCTAGGTTATATTAGTGTAATGCTCATTTGTAACATCTTCCTAACACCCTTTATAAAACGACAAAATGAATGAATAAGATCTATATCAAGTCTGTGTCGTATGATGAGGTTATCGATAAGAGAAAATCATTTATAGTTCTACTGCGTACATTGAAATACAGCTGTAGTAAAAACATTTTTATCTTGAATAGGTCTATGAATACAATACCGCACAGTAGGTTCATAGGTAGTCAAAAATTCAAAAACAAATTCTGGTGAAGTATATATATGTACATTCAGTATTAAGTTAATTGCTCGATAACCAAAGGTTCAAAGAATTTTGCAATCTGGAGACAAAAATACGCAAGTAGAAAATCTAACCGTGCTTTGGAGTTCGTTTTAACAACTTAAAATTTCTGTGAGTTATAACCTCTGACTCCTACTTACTGAATCTTCGGCCTCAGTCAAATTCTATCAATAGCGTGCATAAAAACTTTATAGAGTGTTAAAATTAGGTTTAAATAGAGACAAAATCAGAAATTACAAGTTATAAATATTCAAGTTACCTTAACCACGACCTGATAATACGCAGTCAAAGAAATTCGTTCATTTCCATAATATTGTCCATTTTACTTCTTATTCAATCACATTTTCTTATAACTATTTTTTTTTACTTAATGACGATGAATATATGTGCCTTGCTTTAATAGTGACACACCTGTCAAAAAAAGTTATAATAGCGATTTGACATAGACGTTTTTCAAAGATAGTACCGTAGATAGAGGCTTCTTTCTCTGTTGTGGGCTCTCACGGATTGTCCCCTCCTAGATGGTAGCGTTGTTAAGTAACCATAATCATGGTACAGTCAAATACAAATAATATTAAAAGCATTTTTTTTTTCAAATGTGTCACTATTAAAGTAAAGCACTGATATAATGGTATGGACTATTACTTGGAATGTTTTTAGGGAATAGTGGTAAACGAAGCGGAACTTAGTGAGTGGCGTATACTATATCTAACTAGCAGAAGGAGTAAAAACGACAAACGTTTCATAATATCAGTTCTTCATTTAAAACGAATGAACTGTTATTTCAAATGTATGATTTCTTTTAAATAAAAACCACTTTGATACACTAATTTAATAAACTTTAATACTCACACACATAAAAATCACACTTGAATTAAATCATCTGCGTAACCTCCTCCCAGTGTTACCAGGTAGCTATATTTTTTATAAAAATAAAATTAATATTTTATATACAGTTTACTGCATCGAACAAATAACTATTTCTTATCGTTAGCTGTTTTGTTGTTTTTAATTCTTTTTTGTTTGTAAATTGGGGAAGTGCTAACTAATTGTTCAACTACCAGACAACTATTTTTATATTATTTGATTATATTATATTGTATTATATTATAAAACTTGATATTTCAGTCCCATTCTTAAAATGCCCAAAAAGAGCAGAAGGTATGACATGTAGGACTATTTTCCAAAACTAATGAACTATGAATAATATTCTAAAGAAATTATGTTAAAATATGTACAAAAATATGAACTTAAAGAAAACATAGCTGTTCAATAACAAGACATTAATTAGTAATTGTAATTAAACTAATTGATTAATGATTACTCAGAATGAATTATAAACAAATCATAAACGGAAATAAAGAATACTCCTTATTTAAAAGAAAAAAAAACTTTATAAAAATATTTAAAGCTTTGGAAGAAACCAATTATTCAGCAGAGTCGGTTACAAAATTATTGCAGATTAAATGCATTTTTAAATAAAAATCTTCGTCGGTTTGACCGCAGAATGGACTTGTACCGGCTAAAAGATCTTTCAACATCTACTAATGTTACAGGGGCATACTTAAATGAAGCTATTTCTATTGCATCTAGTTCAGTATTCTGCATCACCTAGCTGTCATCACTTGTTCCGAGGAGAATGGCTCCAATGGAATCAATGATTTTATATCCTGAATTTTTTTTTAACACGTCTTGTACTTTTTTCTTTATGACTTCTTCGTTTTTACTACCTATATTTTCCAGTCTTTCTATTGCTTCGTTTACAGTCTTTAAATTTTCCGTCAGTGGAAGGTTCTTTTCTTCTAATTTTGTAATTGTGTTGGATAAAAATACCACGTTTGCGCTTATGTAAGCCAAATCAGTCTTTATCGAGTTAATTGTTAACAAGTTGTTCGCTTTCTCTACTGCAGTGGCGTCAACATTAAGTTTTGAGTTTATTATGTATTTAATTTTTTCAAAATTTAAACCATAATATAGGGCTCCATCAAGCCAGGTGCCTCATCGTGTTATCACGTGTTCCGGTGGTAAAGCTAAGTCAGGATGTGTTTCTTTAAATATAGTAAATAAAAATTCTTTTTACTGTGGACACAAGCTTATCTACATTTGGACATGAAATGCGGGTGCCAGGCAGGTCAAATTAACTATCTTAGGATAAAGAACTTTAAAGGATTTATCAACTTTATTCATGTAAGGTGCCGCGTCTGACAAAAACAAAACTTTACCATGAGTGATGGCCTTAAGACCAAAGAACAGTCATAGATTAGTTGAAAAATCTTGCAATCGTTTCATGGTTACATTTTTCGAGGATTTCACAATTCAGCAAATAGGATTCTGAAGGTGCCTCAACACTTATTCTACCAACGATTATGTTTGCGATATAACGCCCTTCCATATCCGTAGTCTCTTCCCCAGAAATCCAAATCGGCCCATCCGAAATTGCTTTCCGAAAAAGTCACCTCGTATATAATTTCCAAATATTTTTTTCTTAAAGTGCTTTCATTAGGCATTACTCGGCATGTGTATTTCTCAAGAAAGGTTTTTAAGTCCGCATTGCTAATTTTGTAGATAGGAATGTCTGCCCTGACAAATGCTCGGTACAAATCTAAATACATAGTATTGGTGCCTGTGGAATCTTAGGAGGAAAGAAAGAAACAGAGAAATGGATTGAAGAGCAAACAAAAAAATTCTAGTAAAATGCTACCCTTGCTCTTTTTAATTGATTCTGAGGAATTATCGATGTAATTCTGTGTGAAAATTTATTATTGCCACTGCATTTAATTTGTGTTCAAAGATGAAGACATAGAATTTTTACGCACTATTTATGATAAATGATAAATTCCACCTTTAAGTATCTTGCGTTGTCTTTAATTTTATGTAGTTTCTGCGAAAAATGTATTTAAAATTGAACAAATAATTTAAGGAAATATGTGATACAGGACAGAATACCTAAAAATATATTAAAAATAACAAATATTTCAGAAAATATGTGATTTACAACAAAATATTTAAAAAAGGCCAAATATTTAAAAATATGTAAAATAAAAATGGCTTCTTTTGGCCAGAAATGTCTTGAAACATCTTTAGTTAGTAAGGAATCGCAGATATCATGGTCAGTTAAAAATATGTGAAAACATAAAAATCCTATCCCTATTCATAAAACGTCCCGCTGTTGTTTTCATATCGGTTATCTTTACTGACTATTATCGGGAACGAAAATAGTAGGATGGTGTTCTCTCACTCATTGTCAGTTCGTTTGTTTAATGAACTATTTTTTTCAACACTTCTTAATAATTGTTGTTTTTTGTCAAAAAACCGTGCGTTAGCATACTTAATAGCTATTATACTAGAATGTCCGGATTTTGTAAATAACACACGCGTTATTATACATATTTTAATACACTTAAAACTAGAACACAACATTATAACATTAGCAGACAACAATAGAACCGCACACAGCACATAACACTACTTGGAACCTTCCTTTCCCCCTACTCATAACAATATTGGCGGGAAAACCAGATAAAGATACAACAATAGCAGAAACGACCACGACCACTTTTAACACAAATCCAAGGAACCTTTCTGACTTAGCATCTGAAATTAAATATATTTAAAAAAAAAAAAAAGATATAATCTTAACATATAAAATCGCGTAATAAAATACATGCGTATAAAATACATAATGTACTTACTAATTCATGTCTAGTTTCTGTTTTAGAGGGATGAGAAAAAAAAATGCAACTTACGCTTGAATAAGAGATAAAAACAAAATTTAGAGTTCCTTTGAGGCAATGCATTTCAGATTTCGAAATTGGTTTTTTCACGATCTTCGAAATAAATTTATTAAATTTTAACAAAATTGTATTCACCTTAAATAAATTTTATATATTTTCATATTATCTCCTCCATATTTTTATTCGAACAAAATATATTTTAAATAATTAATTTGATGGAGTCTGGCACCCGGGGACTGCTTTACAAACTCCGTAGATTCCTACCTTCTACATACTTTCTCATCATCCGTTCCCAAGTAAACCACAAAGGTTCCTATTCTTCCCTCTATTCTCAGTCCGCTGGTGTTCCTCAAGGAAGTATCCCCGGTCCCGTCCTCTACACCGTCTATACAACTGACATCTCAACCAATCCTAACACTACCCTCACCACTTATGCTGATGACACGTGTGTGCTCTTAATAATAACCCTTTGATTGCATCCCAAACTCTCCAATCCCATACCACAGCCCTCCAAGAATGGTGTCGTAATTAGAGGATTAAAATAAATCCCATCAAATCACCTTTACCCTTAGCCGTAAACCTACCGACTGCCCAACAGTCTCCTTTAATAATGTTGATCTTACCCCTGTCGAACAGATCCGTTACCTTGAACTACATCTAGACAAACGACTCATCTGGAATCCTCACACAAGACTAAAAAGACAGGAAACTGCACGTCGATTTCGACAATTACAGCAAAATTCTCAATGCTCCGTACTTTGTCACAAAGAAAATCATACATAAAGACCTTAATGTTCCCTATGTAACCGATCTAGCCCGAACCAGATATCACTCCTTCCATTACAAGCTCCCTAACCATATAAACCCAGTAGTTTCTACCCTTGCTTCCTCTTCCATTCCTGACAATCCTCCGAGACGACTGAAAAATAGATGGCCACAAGACCTGCTAATGTAAAACGTCATTAGAGTGCTACCAATGGGTAGTTTCTATACACGCCTGTAACATTCCAATTTAACTGAGATCATATTTACTAAATGTATTATAATGTACAGTTGTAAATAGCAATAAATAAATAAAAAAATAATTAATATATTTTTAGCAAGAAAAAATTGTAGTTTTTATGCTGTATTTTTGTAAAAGAGGGGCTAATGCCAAGAAACCGATTTTGTATTTGTCATTTGGATAGTCGAAAATGTGAAAGTAACAAATTAAATTAAGGTCAATGTTCTTAATGTTGTCAATTCAAATTTGTTTGCAAGAGCAGCTTTCCTGGGTAATCCTAGACCTCGCAAACTTTACAACAGTTGCCTCCTGTTAAGTTATATTCACAAGCTTTCTCTAGCATTGTCCTTAAGGAACAAATATGGTCAGTAGATCCACCAGGCGTGAAACCGCATAGGTACTTCCCAAACAACCTTCCACACATTTGATTGCGTGCCCTATCATTGATTGCCACCGATAGAATTTTATAATTCAAAAATGTTGTAGAAGTTCTAAAGGTAACTTTGGCCTTCGCTTTACCTTTATTCCTTTCACTAAAACCGGCCAGAATGGAAAGTACTATTATATATATATTTTTTTTTTTACATTTATTTTAACTAATGGTAATTATCCTTTTGAAATGAGATCTAAAAATTAATAATTCTTATTCACTATAAGTGTTTTTTAAAAAGTCCAATTTATACCATTCTATGCCATCTTTAGAGCCAGGAAAATTGGCGCAATATGTCAAATTAAAATTTTATAAATATTAGGTTGTAAAATAAGTTCGTAGCGTTTTTTACTGGTGATTTCAATAAAAGCCTCAGATTCTTGTAAATGATGTATGACCATTTTGATCTATTACATGTTGCCATCTTTCATGTAATTTTTTAATTCCGTCCTTCCAGAACTCAGATTTTTTCGCAATGGACTCTCGTTTTTGCGTTTTGCAGTCTTCGAACTAATTAGTGCTTCCAGTCAAGGAAGTTTTGAAGGGCCCGAAATAAGTGAAAATCTGTTGGGGCAAGGTCTGGTGAATAGGGTGGATGGGAGTTCACATCCCAGCCAAATTCCAATAAATTCTACCAGGTCTGTAAAGACACGTGATGACGGACGTTATCGTGATGGAAACCTATGACTTTGCGATTATGAGACACTTACGAGATATGTTAAGCATTTCTGCGATATCCCTTATCGTAGAGTGAGGCTTGTCTGTGACCAATGCTTGAATTTGGTCATCATCAACAGTTGAAGAACGACCCGAGCGCTTTGCGTCTTCAAAGTAAAAAATTCCGATTCTGAACTGAGTAAACCACTTACGGACGGTGCTTTCTCCTAAGGCATCATAACCATACACGCTGCAAATTTTGTTAACCGTCTGTCCAGCGGATTTTCAAAAATCATACATAAAGACCTTAATGTTCCCTATGTAACCGATCTAGCCCGAACCAGATATTACTCCTTCCATTACAAACTCCCTAACTACTCAAACCCCCAAGTTTCTAACCTTGCATCCTCTTCCATTCCTGACAATCCTCCGATGCGCCTGAAAAGAAGATGGCCATGAACCTAGCTAATGTAAAATGTCATTAGAGTGCTACCAATGGGTAGTTGCTCTACACGCCTGTAACACTCCATTTTAACTAAGATCAGATTTACTCAATGTATTATATACAATTATAAATTTCAATGAAGATATTAAAAAAATAATAATAAAAAAAAAAAATATTTTTTTCAAAATTTGTACTTTCAAATTTGCTCGTTATTCGAAAATCACCCCTCAATAGATAGACGTATCATTAAAATGAGGGATATTTATTCTACTATCCATGTATTTTTATTTTTATCTACAGATAATATTATATACGTAATGTCATATTGTATAATATATTATCTTGCCAACATAATCACATTTTAAGATCCCCATTTGATGGACTTATTAGTACAGATTAACAAAATATTTATTATCGTATACTTAAGATAATCCATATTTGAGTTTTTATATAGGACACTTAAGCTTTATATCATATTTAAAAGACTGCATCACTCAACCCGGAAATAAATAAAAATTCTCATATTTTTTTAATAAACAAAATGTGGCCGTTTGTTGTTTCAATAATTTTAACCCTTTCCAACATGATTTTTTTCTATGGGCTGTAAAAATTAGAATTTTTTTTATAAACTGTTGTCTAAAAAAGAAACCAACATGATCTTTTGCAAAATTTTGTAAGCAATGACTTAGGAGCTATATCATGTTAACTTTATTGGACATTGAGTTCATGGATTTGAACAAAATGATAATAAATATTTGTCCAATCAGATGAACGTCAATATCTATGAGTTTCGCATATTTTCCAACTCTATTAAGGATCAAATCATCAAAATTCACTCTCTTATATTTGTCCAAAACCTTTTAATTATTTAGATTCTTACAATATATTCCTAGAATGAAACATTATATAGTTGATTAATTGTTATGGTGATATCCTTTTATGTGTTACGTTTCACTCTGGGACCGTTCCATTTCAGAAGCCTAAGAAATTGGCTACTCCTTAGCTTCAGTTTGCCGTGGTCACAGTTCGAATTCGATCTAAGGGGAAATTAACTCCCTGCACTATTTTAAGGCGTCACATAAGCAGTCTTGAGAAGCAGTAAAAACTATTTCATTATTCCATTTACTTATTTTATTCTCAGAGATTCTAAAGGACAAGAGGATTCGAAAGAACATTGATAAATTATTTGACGTCCACTTATTTATAATTAATTTTATATTATTCTGAAGAATATGTTTTCTGGCATTTACTAGACAAACGGTCTTAACTTCCAATTCATTACGAAAGACTGATCAACAAGACCAATCTGGACATACGGAGTTGAGCTTTGGGGCTTCATTAATCCTTCGCATTCCTCTCGTATCCAATCCTGAGAATCCAAAATCCTTTGTAAAATTCTCAATGATTCTTAATTTGTCACAAACAAAATCATCCATACCTTACTGTTCCATATGTAACTGATCTAGCCCGAACCAGATATTAATCCTTCCATTATAAACTCCCAAACCACCAAAACCCTCTAGTTCCGAATCTTGCTTCTTCTTCTATTCCTAACGAACCTCATGAGTCTCAAAATGCCTATATTGCTCCATTTTGATCATGTATCAAATTATCTAGATGCATTTTTATGTAAATACAGTTGTAAATGGCAATAAATAAAAATATTTTCTGAATATTAAATTTCCGCGAGCATCTATTTTTCAATAAATTTCATGTATCTCAAGAGTTGTAAAAACTTTTATTCACTTCTATTCTAACACTATCCTCCAATATAATCTCTCGATACCACAGAAAAAATAATCTTTCAAGAAGTTAATCACTTATGATTTATTTTCAGGTTTATTAAAAATGTAATAATTGGCCCCGACTTTTTACCAGTTTTGAAAACTACACTTATAGTTGATCATGATGATAATATTTAGGCCACCTGTAGCTCAGTGGTTAAGACACAGTCTTATCAATTTGATGTCTATTGGCGGTGCCGGTTCGAATCCGGCCTGGAACCATTGACTTTTTTCATTGAGTGGTGGTGGTCCCACAAAATGAAGAACTTTGACCCCCAACTATGGTTAGGCAATATAATAGAACTCCAATTCAAAGTCTTGGCCGAAAAAAACAAACAAAAACCATGATTTCATTTTACACAGTTCTTACTGTGTAATTTAATTAATTAATTTCTTACCAGGTTTTTTTTAAATACACGTTCCTTTGAACGTTTTCATTTTTTTTTTTTTTTTGCTAATAATCGAAGATATTGTGGGTTCCTGATCATACCATTGTTTTTCAGATCTTTTCCCAGGTTTATTAGATAGGTGGAACGCTAAATGTTTAAAAATTAATCACAAAAGGTTTTTTTTGAGAATTTAAGGACATAAAATGTTCAAAATAATTGTATTTTTAAGTGCTTAACTGTATGGTTGAATAGATTCAACCAAATTTTTTTTTATTCATTTTGATAACGTACTCGGATTTCAATCCTCAATTCACTCGGTATAGTCTCGTACAAAAGACACCCCTAACTATATATAATGTTACTATTAAAAGAATAAAAAAATAAATAAATAGATAAGAATAATGCTTCTTAATAAAAGAGGAAAGTAAAATTAATAACAAAAAATAATGATATTGGTACACTTAAATAAAACAAATAATTGCCCTCAAATAGTAAAAAGAATCAAGTTAATTTGATAAAGGGACGAGAGAATAAAATAGAAAAAATAAATAAATAGAAAAAAAAATATGATAATAATGAATAAATAAAATGAGTATTAATAAAAAGTAAAATAGAGGTAGTGTGACTATGAATTAATTTTATATTCATTAAAATTGATAACAGAATGTCCTGCAGCAGTCTGGGCTTCAGTCTTCGGGTTGAGGTTGGGTCTCGCAGGTTGTAGGTCACTGCTCTTTTAACTGTCGGCAACTGGGAGTGGAACTTCATGAACCGTTTTTTGATCTGATTCTCCATTTGTAATTCGCGATGTAATTTGCGATGCAATTGGCTATTTCTTATGAACCAAGGAGCATTAACTGCGATTCTTAGGACTTTATTTTGAAAAGATTGTGGTTTTTTCCTTTTCGTGAAGGATGCCGCTCCCCAAACTTCACAGCCGTAAATCAGCAGTGGCCTGAGAATTGTTTTAAATATAAGAACGGTTGTTTCTGGTTTTAGTTTGGAATTTCTGTTTAGGATAGGATATAGCATTGCTAACCTTGCATAAGTTTGAGTTATTTTGATGTTTATATGGTGATTTCACGTAAGGCGGCGATCTAGGTGAATTCCCAGGTATCTTACTGTTTCACTGGCAGGATTCCATTTCACATTTTTACCTTTGAGGATTAGATCCGGTGAGTGTCGGAGAGAGAAAAACTTTTGAGTTACATTTTTCAATGTTCAAGCTAATCATCCATTTAGTGAAATATTGTTCTAGATCATTAGTTGACTTTGCAAAGTGTTTCTAGCTATTATTATGTCATAATGTTGAGAGAACACAGATGTATCGTCAGCGAACATAGCTATGGAGGGGTGTGTGGACTGGACGATAGAGCAGATGTTTTTTAAAAATCAATACCATCATTATAATTCACCTGAATATGATCCTCTGATTCTTTTCTTATCAAAGAAGGGGCCGAATAAGGGATGATTGAGAAACAGTAATAGGGAAGCAATTTCTCAAATCATTGAAAAATAAAATAAATAAATAAATTAGAGATAGAATGGTTGTAGTGGTGACAAATCTTATGTAATATAGTGTATACACTTTATGTAGTTGTTGGGATGAAAAGAAAATTTGATTTGTACATAATTAAAAATAAAAATTATCTTCAATTGTGTAACAGTTATTTCAAAGGTAATTGAATTCCGTACAAAAAAAAGATATAATATCGAAATCAGACTATTAGCAATATTAGCAATGATACAGCGCATTGGACTCAATAATGAACCTTTATAATCCACTAAGGGAAAGAAATTAATGTTTACGGTTCAATATAAGTAGTGTCTCAAAATTTGACTGAATTCTTTTAACATTAAAGTATACATGTGATAGTACAATTTTTTTTACTATATTTCCCGAAATGCTATAAGCTCTTTCTGTACTACAGCTATTACGATTAGAATGTCTGAATGTACTCACAGAGATTCCCAAAACTTCGACGCTCTTAACTATTTCACATAGTTCATCCAATGTTGAGACTGATGTTAAAAGTTGTTCAGAACTGTCAGTTTATTTACAGTTGGCCTGATAACCCATATTTTATCATCGGTTTCAGCAAGCTTAGAGAACCAACTAGTGTTTTATTGGCTTGTTAATCCAATCAAAATATTTTTAGAAGCTTATCAGAAAAATCCTCTTTGGCAAATCCGTTAATTTTCCGTAGCAATTGGGTTTGTTTCCTGTCATTATCATATTCTTCCGATATTATTCCCCACTAACAATAGTTAACGACCTATTGTTAACCTGCAAAGAATACTATTATAGCTTAGAAACTATAAATCTACATTAGTAGATAATTACTGCGTTATCGAATTTATTCTATCCTCTACAAACCTCGCTGAGATTGAATTAGGTTTATGAATGATAAAACCAAATCCTGTAGTATATCTTGCTTTTTAGTAAGTGGTTCAGTTTGGCTGTTATCATTTTTAAACGCCATTTCTTAGATAATTACTCAAATGGTCAATCTTTACCAATTGCAATTGTTTACAAATGAAATAAGCGATTACATATAAAGCAATAACTACTAATTTTTCAAGTAAAAAAAAAATGAATCTGAAAAATAGAAACGAGGATGGGCATATGATTCGATGAATATAAAAGTGGAGTTTTGAGATATTCAATCCTTCAAAGGAATTTTTTGTAATGTTTTTAGTAAGGAATAATAGATTTTCCCATTAAAACTAGTTGATCACACGCATATCTAAAAGTAGCTATTTGAAAGTATTTGAAATTAAATCTCAGAATTATGAATTATTTCTTTAAAGAAATGATTTAATTTTGCTATAAACTGTCGGTATGTTTTTATTATATTAATAGCAAAATCTGTTACGGTGCCGCACATCATACAGTTGAAATTTATCCTTGCACGCACCAGTTTGGATTCCGAACATACCATTCCACTATACAGCAATGCCATCGTGTGGTTGATGTCTGGTCTTCATTGGTACGCGGAATGTACTGCTCGGGAGTCTTTCTTGATGTAGAACAGGCCTTTGATCGAGTCTGGCACCCAGGACTGCTATACAAGATCCGAAATTCCTACCCCCTACATACTTCCTCATTATCCGTTCTTATCTCTCCGACAGATTATTTCAAGTAAATTACAACGGCGCTTATTCATCCCTATTCCGTCAGTCTGCTGGTGTACCTCAGGATAATATTCTTGGTCTTATCCTTTATACAGTTTTGAGAGCTGACATCCCAACCCATCCTAACACTATCCTCACGCACGTATGCCGATGATACATGTCTATTGTCAGTGAATAATGATCCTCACATTGTACCCTTGAAGAATGGTGCCAAAATTGGAGAATATACAAAAACATAACAGTTTGCTAAAATACATATTCTGCTCATAACCATTTACTCAATGCTCATAACCATTTACTCAATGCTAAATTGAATAGATGGACTCCACAAGGCACGAGTATATTACCAATAATACAAAACATTTTAATTAATACTATTTTTAAAATATAGTTATATCATAGCATCTCATGGCTATATAAATATTTATTTGCTAATATAAACATATAAATGTTTATAACTAATATAGAACATATAAAAATGTTATATCATATTCAAATGTTTAAAGAATAGACAATCATCACTGGGAAGCGACGCTAGGTTTTCTTAGGTATTCTTTAGAGCCTTTTAGGCTTTTATTATTATTTATTAGTTTGGAACCTTAGTGCCTGAAGTAAGTAGTATTGGTCTTTGTTGCTGTCATATACAAAAGACATTCCCAATATAAGATACCCTTTGTAAAAGAAGTCATACAGCCCTCTTCAAATTTCTAGAGCTTTTACAGTCCCTGTTACTGTAAAAATTGTCCATTCCCTTTTTACAAAAAAGAAATTTAATATTTCCATCATCAGAAAGAATTCCCTCAGCTATTTGATTACAATTGACAAATCCGAAAACAATCATCCACCATGGACCAAACAAGCCCACTTTTCTCGACTTCCTCAAAACATGCCAGAATCTTTTATTATTTACACAAACGCATTTAAATCAGACCAATCATCAGCATCATCCTTTGTAACAAATAATTCAACGTTAAACTCCACAGCCTATGTCACATATTCACTTCCAAACTCAATTAAATAGCAGCAGTACATCATTTCTATTTGTCTTTGACTCACAACAATATAAAAATAATTACAGACTCGTTAAAAGACATAGATTGTATGTATGTAGAGCACCTGAAAATCTCCTGTATCCATTTCTGCCTCTGTACCATACAAAATCTGGGTATGTCAGTTACATTTGTATATTGATCGATCTGCAAGAGAAGCACTCCCGGAACGGGATAAAGCAATTTTAACTCCATCAGAAATGAACAAACCACTCGGAAGAAATCAAAGATAAATGACAATCTTTGTAGAACGAAAGCCCAAGGAGTAACCAAAAAATTAATAAAGGACGTCAAGCCCTGGAGTACCTTTAGCGCTAAATGCCGTAGAGAGGAGGTCGTACTGACTAGATTCAGTATAAGTAACACGAGGCTCACACCCTCCTATCTTTTTTTAAAATTAACACGTAAACCTACTGACTGCCCAACAGTATACTTCAATAATGTTGCCCAGTCGTAGAGTATCTCTCGATCAGTCAAGAGCTTAACTGAGTGCTTCTCACAATACATATTAATTAAACAGTCACCTGAAGACTTTTCTGCAAAATTGCGCAAAAATTTTCACCGTCACATTATTTTGTTAAATGACAGCTTCAGCACAGTGATTTGTTGTGGTAGTAGTTGTTTAGTGAAGGGAAAACAAGGAGAAGAGAAAAGCGGTGTAAGTTATAGACACAGCTGAGTTGGAGTAGTGGGGATAGCAGCCTAATCCCACCAGTCTCCACCCAATCAAACAGGTGTGCCTTTATTTGTTATTATTTTTCACATTTTTGTCATCGTTTAAAGCAATTGTGACATTCCTTTCCTCAATATAGTCAATTGCAAATTATGCGGAAAAACTGTGAGTCGTGAAGACAAAACTAAATTAGCTTGTTTCACGTGCCAAAACATATTCCATGCTAAATGCACGAAAATCGATTTAACAGACTCAGAAGGCATAAAAGAGAGCAGTAAAAAATGGAAGTGTGGCAATTGCGAATCAGCATCGCGTACATTGCCAGCCGCTGAGTCTAGTACTATGTTAGACCTACTGAGGGCGCTGACCGATGAAATTAAAGAAATGAAGTGCAAACTTTAGGGAATAGATGAACTGAAAGAGATAAAAGAAACTCTACAGAAGCAATCGGAACATTCATTTGAAAACATGGACAGGCCACTAAAAATCGAGACACTTCTAGAAGAACAAAAAACATACGTTGAAAAATTAGCAACCAAAAACAACAAGCTAAAAGCAAAAATATCAGAGCTCAAAAATCGACTAAACCACACAGAGCAGGTTCAACTTAAAAATACCATAGAAATAAGAGGAATCCCGGAGAAGCCAGGTGAAACCGTGACTGGCACAATTCTTAGCGTCGGAGCGGGTCTGGGCGTCAAGTTTAGCCCGAACGATCTTGATCACGCCGTGAGACTCAAGCCTAAACAAGAAGGGACCCCAGGTCCGATTATTGGAAGATTCGTCCGTCAAACGGTAAAAGATGAGCTAGTGCGGCAGCGAACAATGAAGAGAGGCCATCTAGGCTGGGAAGAGAACGACTCGCACCGCGTCTATGTGAGTGAAGCCATGACCTCTGCCAATAAACACCTCTATTGGTTAGGCAGGCAGAAGAAAATTACTGCAAAAATAAAATATGTCTGGTTTAGCGGAGACAAAATTAACTATAGGAAGCAGTAACTATAGGAAAATAAACTGACCTGGACGTCTTCAGCTGAACATTGTATATAAGTTACCCCGAGTGTACAGTTAATTTATGCTTTCTCGCCAGAAATGTTTTTATTATAATTTTCTATATTTCTGTTTTTTTTCTATTTTTGTTTACATGTAGCTGTTTCTGTATCTTTATTTTTGTATTCATTTTTTCTCGCAAGAAATATTTTATTTTCAATAGTTTTTATTTTTTGATAAATGACTTAGAATTTTATTTGATAATTAGCCAATCTCTATTAATTTATCTAAAACAGGGAGATATTTATTTTTTTTTAAGCTATAAAACAATCTTGGATATTCTTTTCGAAAGACTAGAAATTTAGTTTTTTATTTCAAAGTTTATTTAATGTTTGATTTTATTTTGTTTGTTTGTTTGCTATATATAAACTTAATATTAGATTTAAAAAATGTTATATCCTATTCTCCGTCCACGATCCTTTTTCCCGAAATTCTACTTCTCAACTGTTCAGTTATAACTAATATCTTGAATTCCTGTCACATCAATGCACAATCCCTTATCGCACACTACGATGAATTTCAGAAATATTTTCTTGACAATTTTTATCACATTATAGCAGTATCTGAAACTTGGCTAAATCCTTTTATCCCTTTCTCCCACATTTCCCCACCAAATTACTCGTTCCTACGTCATGACAGATTTGATCGCACGGGAAGTGGTGTCGGGTTATGTATCCATGAAAGTCTTAAGGCAAAAATCCTCCTACAGTCTCCTTCTCATGACTTTGCTCACATGGAATACTTGTTCATTAAAATTTCCTCCATTACCTCTCCTCTATTATGTGCCGTAGTTTACCGCCTTCCTCGTGTTCCATTCGACAGCTTCTTTGAATCCTCCCTCGTCAACCTGGTTTCCCACTACACCAATAATATTGTCGCCGGAGATTTAAGCGTGAATATGCTCTCACAATCTCCTGAAAAAAATTTCCTTAATAACCTGCTGTTTTCCCTTAACATTCATCTTGTTTCTTATTCTCCTACCCATCACACCCGGTTACCATTTTCCGACACCTGGTTAGACCTTTACATCTGTGACTCCCCCATCAAAATCCTGTCTTCTTATCAACATCCCGTTCTATTTCTCTCCTCATCATACCGCAATTTAGACCTTATCTACTAATGAATCCCTATGACTAATGAATCCCTTCAGCTTGACCATAATTATCTCCAATGGGACATCATATATTCCTCCATTGACCCTATGGTAACCACTCTGACCTCAAACCTACAATCCATATTAGATTTCCATGCTCTTTTGAAAACCAGAACCATACGCCGTCCCACTGCACCTTGGCTGACCCCCAAAATAAAGGAAATGATGAAAAAAAGAGACGAAACGAGGCGCAAATACCGTCGAACCCGTTTACCTGCCGATTCCACGTCTTTCAAGATCCTCCGGAATGAAACCCAATCCGAAGCCCGACTCGCTAAAGCCTCCTACTTTCATAATGCCCTTTCCAATGCTCCTGATTCCAAATCCAAATGGAAAATACTTCGTAACCTATCCCTACCAGAATCCAATAATCTCAGTTCCTTCGATGTGACTCCAGATGACCTCAATGACCATTTCTTGTCCTATGCTCATAATTCCTCTATTTCCGATATTCAACATCACAATTTCAATCCTGAAGACTTCTTTTTCTCACATCTGTCCTACGATGAATTACTTTCCGCTGTCTTAAAATCCCACACTAATGATTATGGCCCTGATAGTATTCCAGTAAAACTAATAAAATCCAGCCTCCCTGTCGTCATTCCCGTTCTTTACCACATCTACAACTTTTCATTGCAAAACTCCATACTCCAATCTTCCTGGAAAACTGCCCTTGTCCAACCTTTGAAGAAAATTTCCAACCCCAGCTCACTGCACGACTTCCGTCCTATTTATCTTCTATCTAACTTTTCCAAACCGTTAGAACGCCTTGTCCAAAATCAACTCTCCAACTTCCTAGATGAACGTTCCCTTTCAACCCTTTTCAATCTGGCTTTCGACCTGGCTATTCAACGCGATCCGCTCTTCTTAAAATAACCTATGACCTCCGAAACTCTATTGAACACCAAAACCTCACTATCCTCATCCTTCTAGACTTTTCCAAAGCGTTTGACATTGTTGACCATAACGTCCTCTTTACTAAATTGTCTAATCTTCCTCTATCCAACAGTTCAAATCCTTTCTCTCGAATCAGTCCCAGTATGTAGTCGTCCCAGGTCAACCTCCATCTAAGACCCTCCTCCTACCTTGTGGTGTTCCTCAAGGATCCTCTTTATCTCCTACTCTGTTTGCTATTTACATTAATGACCTTCCCCCCCAGATCCATCACTCCCAATACCACATCTATGCTGATGATTTCCAAATATACCTTCGTCCTTCCCGCCTTCTGACCTATTACCAGCCGCAGAGAAACTTCAAGAAGATTTGGATGGGATTTGTGAATGGGCGAGTGCTAACAAGTTGAAGCTAAATGTGGAGAAGACGCAGGCAATCTTAATAGGCTCCAATCATCTCCTTAAAAATGTTCCTAATATTCCAACTCTGTTCCTACATGATAGTCCCATCAAAATTTACCCCACCATCAAAAACCTGGGAATAACCTTTGATCAAACACTTTCCTGGAAAAACCATGTTTCCAGTATCTCCCGGCGTACCCTTTCAACTTTAAAACGTTTAAATTACTTCCGCCACCTTCCACCTTTCCATTTGAAACTCGTCGGCTCCTAGTCACTTCCCTAATATTTCCTCATTTTGACTATTGCTGTACAGTATATGGGGGAGTCTCTGGAGATCTCGAGGCGAAATTAAAACGTTTGATAAATTGCTGTGTACGATTCATCTTAGGGATCCCTAGGGACGCCTCTGTTTCCCGTATTTATGCAGAGTTGAAGTGGCTTTATCCTTCCTACCATCGTAAGTATTTCCTGGCATCCTTCATCTTCCAAGTCATCCAATCCAGCCGTCCGTCATACATCTCCGAGCTCCTTCAATTCAAATCCTTTATTCGTTCCCGCAATACCCGTTCCGGACCCACCGAACCACTGGCTTTCGATAGATCGTCCATTATCTGAGCCTCATCCTTATGGAACTCCATCCCTTCCAATATCCGTCGCTCCAATACCCTCCCTACCTTTAAATCCCGCCTGTTCAATCATTTCCTATTAATTCAGACACCATAAATCCATAAAATTGTAAATTAATATAATTGTAAATATGTATGTTAACTATTATATCATTCTTAATTATTTTTACATCGTTTTCTTTTCTCTTTTTTATTCATTAATTTTTTTTTTATTGTTCAACTGATAAAGTAACCTATCATTATTTTTTATAGTGACTGTTTATATTTCTTTGTATTTTTTGTTTAAGTATCTCTGAGGCTCCTCACCCCTCATCTATTGATTTCTCTGTGTTATTCTAAGGGGACTCGTCCCAGAGTAAAGAAAATATTATTATTATTACCCCTGTAGAACAGATCCGCTACCTTGGACTTCATCTAGACAAACGACTAACCTGGAATCCTCACACAAGACTGAAAAGACAGGAAACTGCACGTCGATTTCGAGTATTACAGCACTTACTAGACAAATGGTCCAAACTTCCAGTTCAATACAAAAGACTGATTTACATGACAATTATAATACCTATCTGGCGTTGACTTTGAGGCTCCACTAAACCTTCGAATTCCTCTCGTATCCAATCCTTACAATCCAAAATCCTTCGTAAAATCTTAAATGCACCCTACTTTGTCACAAATAAAATCATGCACAAAGACCTTAATGTATTATACATCGGTAATTTATAACAGATCTAGCCCGAACCAGATATCAATCCTTCCATTATAAACTCCCTAACCACTCAAAAACCCATTAGTTTCTAATCTTGCTTCCTCTTTTATTCCGGACAATCCTCCGAGCCGGGATGCAGGGGATGGAATATGCTAAAATTAATGCTGCACTCACACACCTAATCCATGCATTTATACTGATCCCATTTTTCCTCTAACTTTCAGATTCCAAATCAGATGAGCCGTTTTCAAAATATAGTGGTCTCCAGGAAAACACATTTGCGCAGGCGTAAGGGAAGGTAGTTGATGGTATTTGATAAATTTGATACTAGATTATTTTTCGGACCAGCAGTTTTCGAAATAAAGGTATGCCAAGAAAAGTACATTTGTGGATGTATAAATGATAATAGGCGATGGAATTCAATGAAATTGATATGGTACCAGATACCACATTGTTGACTATGCTCGGATATTAATTTGACTAAAATCAGTAGCCAGACACGGAACCAATTTTTTCCATCATATACTTATAATGCAAGTGAAAACCTGGGAATAACCTTTGATCAAACACTTCCCTGGAAATATCATGTTTCCATTATCTCCCGCCGTACCCTTTCAACTTTAAAACGTTTAAATTACCTCCGCCACCTATTTCCATTTGAAACTCGTCGGCTATGAGTATATTAACTTGAGGGAAGAGTTATTTTTGTTACCAAACGCCATAAGTAACAAAGAAACCCCCAAAATCACTAAATATTGACTGAAACTTCTGATTGAGTGTCTGGCAACCTTCAAACATCTCCTGAATGACTAACAATTATGAGATTTAACCATCAATATAACTAAAATTAGATTCTCTGCGATTTAACGTCCTGTGTCCTCACAAATAAAACCTTAAATAGAAATTTTACACAAAAAGAATTACAAATTTCTTAGCGCGAAAAATCGCCAAACACAACTATAAGTTCTAAACTTAAATCAAAAACCTATTCAACCTTGAAAAAAGAACCTTTCTAGATAGTTATGAGGAGATATTTTTTTATTTACCATTGAAAATTCGAGTATTTATTGGAAATTAAAATAAATTGCTATATTTTAAATGTTTAATTTAGTTTAAATGATTTTTTACCTTATAACTTTTATGTATTCTATTTTTACAACCACTTGCTTATAAGAAGGTTTTATCTTCACTAATGATGTAGATTTTAGTTAGTTTTAATGATAATTCTACTCGGAAAAAAATCACAACTGAGCTTATTCTCTGATCTTCACAAACTGGTTAGTTCCTGTACGAGTCATCACTTCTTATCAATTGTTTCAACTTCATAAAAATGATTTATGACAGCTCTTTGTACTATTGGCAGCCCCAGAGGCTATGCCACGAATAAATGGTCTGTTAGATATATGCAGACAAGAAACATGTTTTTGTTAAGCTTGTCTGCCGTTCGGGCAATTGTACATACCGTGTCTTGAACTGATTATTTACAATATTTCAATGCCTGATTGAACTAATGGTAACTGATTTCTGAAAGAATCAGGATGGTTATTGTTCGGTAGCTGGTTAAACGTTGGAACATTGAAAAACTTGTGGCTGAAACAAATCTTCTACCATTCAGGCTAACAAGGTGGTTGAACCGTAAAAAATTGTTTTTTAGCCTCCCTCCCAAAAAAAAAATTTACAATTTTTCACCAGAAACGGGAGGTATCAAAATTAAACATAAGATTAAATTGATCACAAATTAAACAACGCAATTTATTAAAATGTTTAGGCATACATGTACAATATTAGCATGTATAGACCGAAAAATAGATCGTAAAAGATATGTATGTTTACAACCATATAATATAATGATATCTGTATATGTATATCTTTGCATTTTTTTGGTTAGTTGTTCCTGAATTATGTATATCATATCTAACTTCTTGCTTCAATCCTTCCTTTGTACTACATAGTATCTTGTTGATCTTCTAACTTGTGAGGAAGAGAATCAACATGAGCTCAATGGCAACTGTCATTACATTATTATTGTTGTCATCCATTGTTTTGTTAGTTATAAAAACATCCAAAACAATAGTAAAACAATCAAAACACAAACTACAAGCAAGTAATATGTATAATACTACATTACTTTTTACATTGATTGTTACTACGACAACAAACAAAATGGTGATGAGCTCAGTGGTCTGTTCTGTGACACCATTCTCCATTTAAAATACCTATTAACATGATATATGTTACATGGTTTTTGACATGTTAAAAGAAGGAAATATTTCTCTATTTAACATGAGTTTTTCTATTTACCATGTTAAACTAAAGATAATGAATAACCCTAGTGTAGTTCTTAAACTCCTCCCAAAAAGTCTTTGTACTGGGCTTGTTGACATACCTCCTGCTAGTGTGTTTCTTCATAACAGTATCATGATCTGAGGATGACATATCGTGTAATCTTTTAAATTCAAAGAAGGATGAAAAATAGTCCACCAAAAATTTAATATCAAACAACTAACAAAAGTATTAGTGCTTGTTTATCGCAGTTTGTGAACTTGTATTTAGGAACAAAAATATAAGCAGCTTTTATTATCAAATAGGATCCAGAACTCACCAGTTAAAAATTATTTTTATATTTTTTATTTTTTTTTTTTTTTTTACTTTTATCATGCCATAGGCGTTGATGACCAGAGGGTTTTACGCCTTTAAGCAACAATCAACAACAACAACAAAATTAAAGGGCTCTTCTGACTATAAACTTTAATGAAACTTTTTAAAAATCACTCTTGGACATTTTGAACATAACGACTGATATAAAAATAATCCTTAAAAAATGAACTAATTAGTAAAGACATTTATAAAAAAACATAAATCAATAACGCCAGATTATTGATTGACCGTGTGTCTAGATGAATGGAATATGGTCCGGGTGGGGGGGTTTTAAAAAAACTTTAATAGTAAATGGGTATCCTATTTTTATTGAGCCAACGTTTCGCCCCACGTTGCAGAGCTTCGTCAGGGCTAAAAAAGATACAAACACTTTACATAGTTACAAAAAAAGAAAAAAACATAAGTGGAAAATAACGGGTAAATAACCTATACAATGAAAATTAAAATTTAATAAGAAAAATTAAAGGTTGTAAACAGTAAATGAAAAGGGTAATAGTAACAGATAGATAATAGATAAAATAAGAGAAGAAATATTAAAGAAAGCACAAATTAAGAGATGAAAAAAGAAAAGAATAAATTCAAATGATGAGACAGAATTCATACCTGTTTTGACGGAAGTCAGTCAACAGTAAACCGAAGACGAGGGTGGTAGGAGTTAAAGGCAGATAGGATCTCGGGGATTCTGTCAGGATTGAGGACAAGGAAGAGATCCTCCACGTACTTTTTAATGAAAATTATGTCTTGTGAGAAGAGAGGTATTATGGAGTCGAGAAGGTCATTAAGAACAATATTAGAGATATCTGGAGCAAGGCAGTTCCCCATCGCAAGTCCGCTAATTTGGTGGCAAAATTTATCGTGAAAAGTCAGGTAACCAGAATTACAGCAAAGTTCTAAAACAGAAAGAAATCAGGTGAGGTTAAGCGTGGTATGAGGTTGAATTATAGTCCAGTTCTTCTCTACGATATGAAGGGCTTTGTCAATGGGGATGTTAGTAAAAAGGCTTTCGGCATCAAAGGAAGTTAAGATAAAGTTGTCAGGTATGTTGAAGGATTTTAATAGTTCTTTAAGGTGGAAGGAATTACGGATATCATAAGAGTTATTGTGACTGAGGATTTGAACGGCAGGAAGAAGAAATTTACTAAGTTTAAAAGAGGGAGCGTTGATATTAGAAATGATGGTGCGAAGGGGGTTACCATGTCAATGGATTTTTGGGAGTCCGTATAAGCGGGGGGCTAAAGAATTATAAGAAATGAGGTTAAGGTAGGTGGAGCCGTTAATCTGTTTGGTTTCAAGAAGATTCCTTAGGAGTGAGTTGAACTGAAGCATAAGTGAGCGAGTTGAGTCTCGAGTGGTAGGTTGGTAGTAGTGTCTGACAGAAGGATGTTAATTTTGTCAACATACTCAGATTTGTCCATAACCACAGTCGAGTTACCTTTGTCAGCTTTAGTGATTATAAGTTGGTCGTTAGATTTGATAAAGGAGCGGGTGAAAGAAAGGTCTTTGAAAAATAAGGTAGAAAAAATGGAAGAACGGAGTGGGGGGGTGTTGAAGTTGATTGGAAATAATGTTACAAATACGCATACGAGAAAGCTCCCTGTTTTCTTCAGAAATACTAAAAAGATCGTCTCGATAAATAAATTCTAAATCGGTAATTAGAGAAGGTATAAGGTGAGAAACATTTGAAGGAGGTGTAGAGAAATTAGGGCCTAAACTTAAAATATTGACGTCATTGGGGGGTATAGTGGTGGAAAATATATTATGGACCCATATATATTTTTTTTCTCAACACCCTTATCACCAAATTATTAATGTTGCTTTTCTTTTTCTGACCCTCAATTCCACCAGACCAACATACAATGTATAAAACAGATCCTATTTAACAACAATTTCCCTCTGAAAATTACTAATAAACTACTGGATTCTTACATTAACCATCTTACTCCAATCCCTCCTATCCTCAACTCTTCTCAACCCACTCCACCCCTTTTTCAGTACAGGTCCCTTCCGTATATCCCCATTCTTTCTGATAAAATTCAAAAATCTTTAAGATCCACTATTTCCACCCTACGTCTTGGCTTGAAGTCTCACAACAAAATTTCCTATCTTTTTTCCAAATTGAATGACCCAATTCCTTTCTTACACCATTCCAATGTAGTTTGCTGGATACCCTGTTCAACCTCATGTTGCAGTTCCTTCTATATCGGCGAAACTAAATACCAACTTAAGAACCGTATTTCCCAGCACAAAACTTCCATCAACTCCTGTAATCCACTTGCATCTAAATTATCAGAACATGCATTAAACCTGAATCATACTTTTAATTTCGACAATCTTTCCATTCTTTCCACTGTCCCCAACCACACCAAACATCTCATCTCGGAGTCCATTTGCATAAATTTAACTGAGAATTCCGTCAATCATAAAGTTGATAAAGACTGCATTTCCCTTACATATCGACACATTTTGAACATAATAAAACCCTCATAATACTTCTTATCACTTTGCTCTGCATTTCAGAAGCCCACTTTCTTG
The DNA here is from genome assembly GCF_000696795.3 of Halyomorpha halys. Lineage (NCBI taxonomy): Eukaryota > Metazoa > Arthropoda > Insecta > Hemiptera > Pentatomidae > Halyomorpha > Halyomorpha halys. The sequence continues at coordinate 389,799 of NW_027114062.1, forward strand.
TCATATCTTTTATTCTTGTTTCTCAAAATTCTCACCACTTATTTAATTATTTTTATATTTACTATCCTTCCTGTTTTATTTATATTCATGTATCTTATCTTTTAACTTATATTCATGTGTTACCTTCTTAAGTGTACTTATATTAATTACTTTATTATTAATTTTCTATTGTAATTTACATTTCTCTGTATCCCCACTCATTTGGTATATTGTCTTTCTTAATCACTTGTATTATATCACATATTGTATCCCATTATTTGATACTTTATTTCTTCTTTGTTGTTCTATCTTTGAGTTTTATAATTTTGTAAATATCTCTTCTCCCCCTCTATTATGTATATTACCATTTATTGTTTACCTAATTTAATTTTTTTTTTTTTAAATGTTTACTTTAAAATTATTTTCATTATTGTATCGTGCTTAACAGCCATCCCCACTCCTCCCAATACAAGCTCACGGCTCACAACACAACGGCTCACCCTGACTTTGACTTCCGTTAAAACAGGTATGAATTCTGTCTCATCATTTGATTTTATCTCTTAATTTGTACTTTCTGTAATATTTCTTCCCTTATTTTATCTCTTTATCTATCTGTTACTATTACCCTTTTCATTTACTGTTTACAACCTTTAATTTTTCTTATTAAATTTTACTTTTTATTGCATACCCCTGTTATTTTCCACTTATGTTTTTTTTTTTTTTTTTTGTAACTGTGTCAAGTGTTTGTATCTTTTTTAGCCCTGACGAAGCCCTGCAACGTGGGGCGAAACGTTGGCTCAATAAAAATAGTATACCCATTTACTATTTGAGTTTTTTTGACCGCACCCGGACCACATTCCATTCATAAATACATAACCAAAGACATAATTAGAGGAGTAAAAAAGAGAAAATTTCCATCCTTCAATATTAATCTCTGTTCAATCTTGGATTATTTACTAAACTACCCTATATTAAACTGTAATTAGTGAATTAAGTCAAAATTAAAATTAAATCTTGTCATATATCTTTATCATATTTTATAGCTAGAGGGGATATAAATAAAGAACAACATTATAATCAAAAGGTTTATTAATAAAATAAATTACAGAGGTGTTTGGATAATTTCCTTCGGCCTGGAAGGATTCAAACAAACTCATGAATTTTTTAAATAATTTCATTTAGGTTTCAATTTTTTTTTTCTAACGGCATCCTCATTAACAATGGACAGACAGAAAAGAAAAATTCTTTCAAATTATTTGTACAATTTTCTCAAATATCGCCTCATAAGAGTTCCATTTCATTTTTAACACAATTTATTTACAATCATACTCTCACCTAAATACAAATACATATTTACAATGTTATTAACTAGATGCCTTTCTCAATAGTACAAAAAAATTAAATTAAGAAAACAATTTAATGAAGTTAAAACAAAACACTTGATAAAACAATGATTTATTGTTAAGTTTTATCACAAGGCCTAAATCTTAAAACTAGAATAATATGAGTAATATTAAATTTACAACAATATAAAAATAAACTAGACTGGAAATAATCTATAATGTACAATGTTATACATATTCAAAAAATTATATAATAAAAAAAATATATTAAACAAATCTCTGTAATTAAATAACATAAAAAATACTAATTTTTTGACATGATTCCATAAGTTATTCATTATATTTCATTTTGTGATTTCAAATAACATTGACAACATAATAACTTCAAATAATTAACAAAAGATTTTAGCCAATATGCTGATAATGTAATTTAAGATACCGCAAATCTTTTGTGTCTTTTCTTTCAGCCTGATATACTGGAACTAATATTTTGTTTGTTTTATTATTATTTTTTAACATGTAATTGAAGAATAACAACTTCTGTATGTGAATGTTTTAAAAGATCTCCTTTCTCTACAAAACACTGAAATTTAAATGCTTTCCTATTTTTAGTTCCATTCGTATAAAATAAACAAATTATTAGCTTTAATGCTTTGTATTGTTCTATAAATCAGGAACAATGGCTTGAGATCACTTGAAAGATGAATTCTTTGACTTTATTAGAATCATTCTTAAACCAAAATTTATATGATAAAAATGATGAAATACTAAATAATTAGTATAACTTAAAGAAACAGCATAAGATAACCAAGAGTAATTTTTAGTTGGTTGAGTGTAATATACTTACACCTACTTTTATTCTTAATTATAGTTCCAAAAGAATGATTTATTTTTTCTATCATGATTAAAATATACTTGCGAAAAAACACCTTATTTCACAATTATATATATATATATAAAAAAAAATTAATGTCAATGATAAAAATAATAAATAAATACAGTGGAATGAGTTAACAGGTGTTTTTTTTTCTATGAAATAAGATAAGGCACATTGCTAAAACTTTGCAAATCAATATGTCTTTCTCATATATTGCCATTTAGTTGAATTCTTAAAACAAGAAAAGGCACTCTAAGTGGCAAGCAGGAAATATTTTAATCCCTGAATTGCATAATATCTAATGGTGAATTGCCTAGTTAAAGAGGAGCTGCGGTGCCGAGTAGAGTTGCATTCCCAACGATTGGTACAACTGGTTCCTCAACATATGGAGGAATTGGAAGATCTGGAGTTTCACCACTGTACTCCTTAATAATATCAAGTATACTGGTGTAAGAACCAAATACAAGAGCCAGAACTCCAAATATAAGGATCAAAATGTTTTTCCAGACCACCCAGTTACCAGGGCCAAATCCTACATCCCAGTATACAATAAATTCAATAAATACTGGTATGATAAGTCCAAGAAATGCGAAGCAAAGAGCACCGATCAAACCCAGAAATGGTCCAATGGTAGGAACAGCTACAGCCAACAGCACTAGAACAAAATAATATAAATGAAAAGAGTTTTACTATATATTTTTGAAATCTAAATAATTTAAATCATTCATGTTTCGCATTTATTAGATTGTATTGACACCTAATAAAGGTTTTTAGTTACACCTGAGGAATATTCTTACATCAGAATGATCTTTAATGCTTAAAGAAATCCAAATGAATTTTATTTGTCTTGATTACCAATACAATGGATTTTCAAGTGGCTTAGATCTGGGATGTGTGATGATCACTCTAACATTACATTGAGTCTACATCAAAGGTATCAAGAAAAAGTTTATATAAAATGTATCTTGTGTAGAAAAATTAAAGCTTGAGGAAATGATTAGGAGTCATGATTTTTTTATTTTATTAAGAAATTAACAGTCATGCAGCCACTAGCCATTGCTGATATGAATATGGTAAGAACCTCATTCATTGACCAATTCTATCAATGAACCTCAATTCATTCAACCATTAGCCATTGCTGATACTAATATGATAAGAACCTCAACAACAACTTAACTTAGCAATTAATGATGGGCATGGTCAAAAACCAATGCACATTACACACACACACAT
>NW_027114062.1:401585-468504 GCF_000696795.3 Halyomorpha halys
TTATTATAAACAATGAAACTTGGTTAGTTTGCTTTTTGGATAAACAAAGCAATGAATATTAAAATGATACATAAAATAAAACATATTAAAACCATTTATACATCAAAATATACTATTTACTCAAAAAGAGCATATTACAATATATATATATATATAAGTCTTTACCTGCAGCAGCTGTAAGAACCGTCCTGACAATGTATTCATAAAGTTTTGCATTATTCTTAAAACGATCTTTGACTCCATCCCATACTATTTCGAGACATACATAATATTGCAGACCATAGGTACAGTAAACTGCCAGAGCAACAAGAATTTTCACAGCCTGTGCAGCACTGAAATTAAATTAAAAAATGTAAATTAATACATCAGATGCCTCCTTATGACCTAAAATTAATTTTCAGACATAGAATTTAGTTATAAATTATTACATTGTAAATTGGTATAAAATACTCACAAAATCAGTCAAAATTGAATTTAAATTAAGTATTGGTATAATAAAGTACATAAGCACATTTCACTAGAAGGGGCAATTTTGATGAGAAGTTTTCCAATATAAAATAAAGTAAAAACTTTTACTTTCATTAAATATATAGTAAACTTTGACTAATCAAACCAGTTCACTAATAAGAAAAGCATTTTGATATTATATTAATAATATTACAGTACATTAACTTAATTGTAACCCCATTTTAGATTTAAACATATGAGTGATGGGAGAACAAATTGGCGTAGTTTCAAATTATGAAAGGAGTAATATATAGTATACATTAATAAATGTGTATAGTATGAGTTCATTAAAGGTTTTAATTAATTATCTCTATTTAGTCATTGTAATTTTAATTATAACTTTGCATTAATTTATTTAATGACTACTAGAATTGAATTCTATGTATAAATTAAATAAATTAAAATACATCATTGTGATATTTTAATTTATTTAATGACTACTAGAATTGAATTCTATGTATAAATTAAATAAATTAAAATACATCATTGTGATATTTTAATTTATTTAATGACTACTGCATTAAAGATAAATCAAGCAGCTAATTCGTTTGTCAAAGGTAAAAGTAATTTTAATAAGTACCCACTTTTTATGTACCCCTCAGGAAAAAATATTTTAGTGTATTCAGGTTTACCTTTTAAGTTACCTTAACCTAAAACAGTTTTTACTGTTATCATTTTACCATTGCCAATTATAAATTAAGAGCTTACAAAAATCATTTAAATTAAATGTAGATGGTGTTTGTACAGAGCGTGGGATATTTCAAAATATATAACATATTTTAAAAAAAACATTTTCATGGACAAATAAAAACAGAAAACACAGAAATTTTAATGACTTCCAAGACTCTGAAATGTGTGACAGCCCTAAATTTTTAAACGTGATGCTGGCCATCACTTTCACTCGTATTCCTTTCAAACAAGTTGGGCATAAAGGAAAAATAACAAATTAGTATTGTTTGAATTAACATTGACAAAATCTTGATATAGTTAATGTACTTATGTTTAGAAAAAAAAATTGTAAGCATTTTATTCTGATTAATCAGCATTATACTTACAAAATGATATCTTAAAATTAATAATTGGGCTGTAATTTATTATTTACCATTGCCAATTATAAATTAGTAATAATTACAATAAAAAACAAGATATTTTACTTGATAAGAGACTCTGGTAAAAGAAACATTAATCCTAAATTATTCGCTGATCTTCTGATACTACAATACTATATAATACTACATGTAGAAAATAAATATTAATCTAAATTACTTACTAATCTTCTGTTGGAAGATTGAGAGTAACACTACCAAGAGTGGCATCTCCATACTTTAAGTAACCGAGGAAGCCAAGGAAGATGTAGATCATTGTTACACCACCCATTCCCTTATTCAGTACACCACAGATTCCAACAAAATGCTGGGGAGTCTTCATGCTATTTTCTAATGGCATAACCTAAATCATATTTCAACCATACTGTAAATAATATGATGCTTATAATTGAAATAATGTGGATGTTATATTTTAACACCAATACTTTTAAAACATTAACAAGAATTTAGCTTGCATATATTGTGAAAGTGACGTTGAAAAAAATTTAAGTTCTTACAAAATGTTTCAGTCTGATATTCAATGTATTATTATGCAGAAAATATATTTTTAAATGGATATTCTATGACTACTTATATATTAAATTTCATCAATAAATCAATTTTGAATATTTAATAGATAAAGATTAAAACATAGTTATCTTTCTATTCAAATAATTTTAGTTCTTAACATCAGGGCACATTTAAAGGCGTTTCCACTGGGTGACTTTGTGAAGGTTCAACCAGAGATTCCAGGAAAAATTTTAAAAACTTAAAATATGATTTCAAGGCTTATTTTAATAGAATTCAAGGCTTATTTTAATAGAATTCAAGCCTTTTACTTTTCCCATTTCCTCACATTATTTTTCAGTAATTAATAAAATTTCTGGCACTACTCAGCCACGAGGGGACAAAGTTTTAGATCTGGGTGACACCAGTGTGACATGTTATTTTACATCATTTATGCTTAGTTTGAAGCTTTTTAATTTATTTCAAGAATTACTTCATAATATTACTCAAATATTTTACTCAATTGCTTGAAACATTTCTTATCAAGAAAATTTTAAACAAAAATTAACTATGCAGTACAATATTGATAGTTGTACTTCTGTAAATCTGCCACATGTGGCAACCTGAAAACCTCCCAATGTCTAAGAAAGAACATTTTGACTGCTTTACTTTGACAAAGTAGGAGAAGTGGGGAAGATAGGGTGTTCTTTCCGATGACTATGTTTGTTCTTTTATTACCATTGAACACCCCCTCTAATGGTTATCTTGTTTTCTAAATATTTAAATATTAAGAAAACAAATTTAGCTTTGCATCATTTCGATCTTAATTTCATATTCTGCAGTGTTTAAATGGGACCCTCAGTAGTCTGAAACATTTGGAAATCCGGTAAGTTGTAGCTTCCATATTATTCAGACTATCAAGATTGGACTGCAGTAGATTTGTCTACTGGTAATATAATATGAATCATGAATCACTAATAAAAGAGAGAAGTAGGAAATATTTTTGATATTATTAAGCAGTATCACTACAATTTTTTTTTTTTTAAATACCTTTTTATTTATTGATAGATATTACAATCTGCCACATAGTTGTGGACAATAGGTAATAGTGATGAATGATCACATTTATACTAAAATAAAATAAAATAAATAAATGAATGAAAAAAAAAAAAGAAAAAATCTCTCTTAAAATATATACAAACAGAAGGATAAACAAAATGAACATAATCAAACTATGTGTATGAAAAAAATATATAAATAAAATAACATAATGATAAAATAATATAATCTCTAGTCACATTTACTATAAGAGTGTACAATATTTACACAATCGACCTGAGGATGCCTGAGCCCACTCGATCCCCCAAATGTGAGGGGTAGAGCAGAGCTCAAAAGATCCCAGCACATTACTCTCGCCGCATCACTGGTAGTGAACCAGTGGAGGCTGAGCAAGAGCGCGAAAGACTACAAAATTAGGAAAAAAAACTTTTCTGTTTCTCTTTTTTTTTTTTTTTTTTTAATTTAATAAAAATACTTTGCATTTAATGATAACTCTTTTGATTTCTAATAAATAACAAGTAGATTAAAAATAACACTCTTACTCTTACAACAGAATAACAACCAAACTGTTATTTTATTTTTTTAAATTTTTCATTTACTTAGTAATATTCTAAATAAAGAATCACTAAGAAGAATAGTTTAAAAATGGAATGAATACTAATTTATAAACAAAATACTTACCACTCCAATAGCTTCCATGGCGAATATGGTTATTGAAAAGAATTGAGGCCAATTCATAAAAGGAGCAACTTGTGGCATTTCCCAAGGAGATCCAAGATCCCAAACAAGATAATAGAAAGTTATTCCTAGTCCAACAGCCATGAATACATTAGCTACCATCGACACAGGAGCAAGGTATTTGAGATTCGGAACCCATGATAGTAAAATCAGGGGAATGAGGAATGCAGCTATGTACACCCTAATATTAAGAGGAGAACCAGTGTGATGCTCTATCACCTGAAAATGAAAAAAAAACAAAAAAAAAACTTGATTTAAATAGTTCTCATAACATTAATCAGGCAGTATCAAGTCTGATATCTTGAAAACTTATAGGTTTGATCAGTTCTGCACAAACTGAAAGTAAAATCAGTTTCTTACAAACGTGGTTATATAAATTATTTTTCTCAAGCCATATAGTATCTGAGATATAGAAGGGAAAAAAATTAGTCGAGTTAAATTAGATACCTAACGCTAACATTTAAAAACTTATTTTTTATAAAACACAATTTCCTAATGTTTTAGAAGCAATACTGAGAATGGTGATTGGTTAGCCATATTTGTTTTAACCATATCTCAGAAATTACATGGTTTAGAAAAAAAAATTTATAAAACCACTTTTTTTATGAAATTAAATGTACATTAAAATTATATAGTACACATTTTACCAAATACAACATTTTTCGAAATATAAGCAAGAAACTAACAAAACATACAATTTTTATACAGTCACTTCTATCCCTCCATCCAAAACCCAATGTACGACCCCATTGAACTTTTATACAGGTAAGGTAACTGGTATTACTAAACAATATAAAAACAGGCTATTTTTTTAAATTTTTGAAAATTAGGATTAGGTATTTAATTTGATCAGCTAATATTTGTATCCTTAACATCTTAGAACTTACATGGTTCTGAAAAAAATATATGGCTACTTTCATAGGAAATTTAATGTAGAAACTTAGGAACTTTAATTTTGTATTGATCATCAAACTCAACAGTTTTTGAGAAATATGCAAACAATTCATAAAGCACATGGGTTTTATGACATACACCTTCAGTTTCTCTCAAACCCGATGTGTTAACTCATGGGAGTTTTATGCACTTAATATTAAACAATATAAAACAGATCACTGGTTTGTTTTTTTAATGTTGGAGTTATATCTCTATTTTGACTGGACTAAAGTAAATATGTATTGCAATTGAAACCATCAATTAATCAGTTGGTTGATGTTCTAGATCTTTATAAATACATTTTTGAATGAATTACACAAAATTTTACAGTTGAGCCATAATTCTTTCGTAGTAGCAATATATTATAACATTACATTTTATTTTTATATATATATTTACCTGTTGGAAATTTTGAGCTATAATAACAGTATAAACACTGCAAGTTCCAAAGTAAGCAGCAAATAAACCTCCAAGAATAGAAATCCTGAAAGGAAACATATTGTCACAAAAAAATCTTTCGTTTTTTATATCCTAGTTACTTAATGAATTTTTGAAACAATATTATTTAATAGAACAAACTAAACAATATATTCTACTAATCTAAATATATTAGTTTCTTGCAAACTGCATATATAGTTCTACAAATTCTTGTTTGTAGTGTATTTGTATCTAGTAAAGATATATTTTTTACTGACTGAATGTTTACTAACATACATTGTTGTAAAATGAGGTAGCTGAGATAATAGCATAAATTAATTTTTAAAAGTACTAGATAGATTGGAAAAAAAGTATAAAGAATAATAAAATATATCCATATAATCTCACACTGTTTATTTTCTTATAACTCCTACATTTTGGAAATTTGTTGTAGAAAATTGGTTTTATTATTTGATTTGTAATTAAAAATAGTTTATTTGTAACCTAAACAATTTGTAAATATAATTATGAATAAAACACCACTGTTGATGGTAAATCTGCTTCAGACCATGGGAAAGCTAGGATATTTCCTTTGTTTAGGCTATCCACTGCCCCTTAGAGCAACAAATACTCTTTGCTATTTTGTTATAAAACCCCGGTTCAAAAATACCATTCCGAACATTCTCAAGGATCTCATTTATTACATCACAGCTCGAACGTTAGTTATCAAAATTTTGTTATCAAAATGTTGCAGGTTGTTCTTTTATCATATTCTGCCTTTGACAAAATTTATCTTAGTCAATAACCTATTACTACAATTTATCACTTTATCAACAATTTTGATAAAACTATTGATAGTGAGAGATAGTAATAGACAGTGCAAACTGAATAGAATTAGAATAAGTGAAAATTGATAATAATAGGTTATTGACTAAAATAAGATAAATTTTGACAAAAGCAGAGTAGCCTGCAACACTTTGATTACAATGTTGGCTGTGCTATTGTAAATAAAATCCTTGAGAATTGCCGGAACGAATGAGTTATAAGAAAATAAAAAAGTGAGACTGTATGGATATTTTTATATCCCAGAAATTAAATTTTATACATACAAAATAAATAAAAAAGGGCAAAGAAGTTATCACATAAACTTATCAAACACATGCCCCCATATGGGGTCTTGATTATGTTTATAATACTCGAAGGATATAGGCCTTATTTATATTACTTCCTATATTTTTTTCTTTATTCTTACTCCACAATTAGAAAAACCATCAGGGCAGATTCAACACCTCACAAAACATTTAGTCTGAGGCAAGGATGCTATTAACTCAGCCCGTACCCAGGGCAATTAATATTTCATGTATTTCATTTTGGCCAATTATATTAATATATGGATTAAGAATAATTATGAAAAAAATATATTAATACTTATAAATAGCATAAATATTTGTAAATTAGGCTACATGGTCAGAATATGATAAAAGTATGTGATATTATTTATGAAAGATATTTAGATATATTAAAGTTTCAATATCGACCAGGAGCCGAGGCACCAGGAATTTAGTCTCTCACTCTTTCTGAAAGCAGGTCTGGTTAGAGACTGCAAACGAAAACATTTTTGTTCTCTCTATCTAACTAATATTTTATCTACTTCTTTTCCTTGCCTGTCAGAGTAAAATATATTAATTATTTTAATATTTGTGTTAACAGTTGGATTGTAATATACCTAGCTAATTTTGAAAATTTTCTACACCATGGAGGTCCATTTGCAAAAGCAACTTCACCTACATCTGCAAAGCTCATTGCTGTTACCCTCGTTCTCTTGTAAAGAACATGTGCACACTTGACCTGTAAAATAAAAAAACAAAACATAAAGTCTGTTAGAAGTAGTTATTATTACTTGTGATAAATTTATTTGATACAAAGAAATGGGGTGTCAGGTGCTAAATTGTTCTGCATTACACCGAGATTGTTGGTAATGACAGGTCTACAAAATTTGCATAAAATATTTAGTATTGAATTGCAGAATTCAGAAACATGAATTATGTTTTTAATGTGTAATTTATGTGAATTTGGTTGATGGTTACAAGAATATATTTGGAGAAATAATTAATTAAAATTAATAAACAAATTAAATCATGGAAATATCAACTAACCAGTGTATATAATAAATTCTATATAATGAATAATTAAAGATCAATAATTTCAATCTAATTTTGGCAATATTATTTTTTTTTCAATGGTATCTCATAAGTTTCAAGGTTTAATGTTTAATAATTGATGTGGCTATTGGTGATGAATCTTTGATCTTTTCATGATAGTAATAAATGCATTAAAGAATAATTAGACAGCATTAATAAATCGTCTAGTACATGATTTAATAAAAACTATATTAGATTTTGAGACTTACCAAAACATATGCACAATGTGTACAAACAAGTGCTACAAGGATGGTGAAAATTATTCCTAAAGCCATTCCAGAATTCTTGAAGGCGACAGGCATAGCTAATATACCAGTTCCTAGGGAAGCTTTCAACAAGTGAGTAAGTGTGTCACAATCCCTGTAAAAACAATAATAATTAACTATTAATTTGTAAATATAACTTTAACATTTTGAACAATTATCATGTCGATTTTCACCTAGAAAAAACATAGTTTCTATACCAAGAAAAATTTTAATGATCTCAGAATAATATAAATTATGAAATAGTTTTATTTATATATTATTACGTTTATTTATATATTTATTACATTTATCTAGTTAGTATCTAGTGATATAACATTTGTGATAAATATTACAGTAGCAATAACTAAGCCCTTGGTATATCCAGCATTCTTGTACTTTACAGCAGAAAAAATAATGAATAAATCAATATTGTTAGTTACAAAATGTAAATTAGTTAATTTCTGTAGAAATTTTACAAAATTCTACTAGTATTATTTGTATACTATTAACAAACATTGCTTAACAAGGCCTTACAATTATTTACCAGAGACAGAGATGAATGTTCAAAGAAAAGTGGAACTATTTATAATATAAATAGATAAGAAAAAATATTTGTTTCTCATACAGATGAAATGACATAATGCTTCTTTATTCTATAGCAAGAACAATTAAACTCTGTTCGTCATTGACTGACCATTACTTTTTAATAGTTTTATTACAGTTAATCATAAATTTGCTAATTCACACTTTTTTAGACATAATGAGAAAATGGAAAAACTTAACTAACCCTTAGGTGGTAAAAATATGCCATTGGTAGTGATACGGTTGGTTACAGAAATATTTCATTGTTATAAATTATCTTCATTCATGTTATACTACCGTATGAATAAATAAATTATATATAGGGAAGTATAACTGCAATTACAATGCATACAAATAAATATAAAAATTTAAACAATCATGACACAAAATTAACTTCTGGGAGAAAGTACACAAAGGTAATTGGGAAAGTACTACTAATTACTATTCAATGTTAGAAGGCCCTTGAGATATCAACTTTTTTTTTCAGACCTCAACTTAGTTAATATGAACTTTCATTTCATTGAAGAAAAAAGTGGGGAATCTCTCTTTCATAAGAAGGCTGTTAAAAAAAATTGTGAATAATTCATGATTTTAAGAATAAATGAAGTTGAAATTTTTTTACTACTTTAAAGTTCCCTTCAAAAGAAATTTCAAATTGCAACAGAGTAAACTAGACATATTTATTATTGCTAAAACCAAGTTCCCTTCAAATAGTTTTAGCAAGAGAAATTCTAATTGTTTAAAAAAAAAATATGTATAGTTTACTCTGTTGCAATTTGAAATTACTTAACTTACATACGTTTTTTTAGTTTTTGCTTCCTATTAAAATATGAGACTTATTTAAAACACAAAATTTTAATTAATTCCTAGCCTATTCATAATTGGGCCAGAGCCCAAATGAACTTTTCTGTTTCACTGAAGGTCTAATATCACTCCTTTAAGATTCCGACATCATATACAGTATGCCTAGTATATTAATATTAACAAGTTTATTTATTGATTGATTCTTATTATTTTAAAATTAACTTACGTAGTTGGGTGCTCAATTTTTCTTTCTTTGAAAGGATCCCATTCTTTCTTTCCATCAGCATTGTTTAAGAATGCTTCAGGATCTCCTCCACTTACGGGTGCTACTGTAACCTTGTACCTGAAAATAAATAAATTGTTTTTTTGATGAACCAAGCGCGTTGAAAAAAAAATGACACACAAATTAAACAGAGATATTTAATCAGAATGGGTGTTCAATTATTAGTTCATAAATGATATGAGATATACAAGCAATAATAACAAATTTGGATTACTATTGTAGAATAAAGTTCTTTAAAAAAGAGAGTTATAAATGGGAAGGAAATTTACAGTGAAAATAAAATGTGCACCAAGATTAACAAAGAAAAATTTAAAAAGTAACAGTAAACATTTTTTTTTTTAATTTAAGTTTTTCTTTATAAGCTCATAAATGGCCAGTGAAAAGAAGCCACCTACCATTATTAATGCATGGCAAAGTATCTGTAACAGAATACAAATAACGAGAACATTTCTGGTCATCGGCCAAAGACACAAATTTAGATTACCAAGAGAATTTGAAAATAGGCAATATACTTCCAACAGAAAATGAAATACACTATCAGATATTTAAAATATGTCACCACAATGTAGATATTGAGACTCCACATTAATTTAAGTTTAATTATCTTCTAATTTCTATAAAATAATTATCTTCCAAGACAGAGATAGCTATAGAATGCTGTCCAATTCTCTAAAACAGCCAGTTGAATAAGAACTGCTGAGAAGGTGTAACCATGCACGGCTGCACAGAAAATAACAGATTGCACTGGGAGTTAAAAAAGTATTTTTCAGCAACGAAAGAAAGAGGTAGCTGGTGTTAATTTGGCATGTTTATCAATGAGCACTTTAAATACAAGAATAATTTATTTCTGTAAGCATAGAACCAAAACAACTTAAACATTCTGGTTACATCAGGATAACGTTGAAAATAGCTTCTGAAGAAAGAGAACAATATACAGGAAAAGACTAATTCTATTTTAAATTAATAGTTATTCAAAAAAATGTCAGTTTGAAAGAGTACTCACTTTGCTGCACTTCCATCTTTCATGTTGGATCCATCTTTAGGAAGAAATGTTTCCAACTCTGTCATGCTCTGTACCCCATTTGAAGTCTGGAAAAAAAAAATCATAATTATTATGAGCTTTTAAAAGTTTTAAATAACAATGGTAAGTATAAAAAAAATCATGTTAATTAGGAACAGAAGTTTTCATTAACATAGGGGTTTAACAGTCAAAGAGTTTTTAGAAATAATTAAAGAAATTAAATATAATTCTTAAAAATAGTTTTTTCTCGAACAAAAAACAATACAACAGAATGTTGAATTTGAAAGCCGTAAGAAGCTCATTTGAAGAATTGGTTCATTTAAATATATTTAATATTGAAGAATCAGAAAAAAATGCATAACTTAGAAATAAATTTAATATATTCATTGTAGCTAAATATTCCACTATACTTATCACCACTAAAATTTATAATAATGAACAATTAATGAAATTCTGACTTAAAAAACTTTGTATATGATAATGATTTTAAGATTATTAATTGAAGCTTGTTTTTAACTTTTGTTGGTGTGTTTCAATAGTAAATATCAGAAATATTTTCAAAATATCAAATGAGCATTTCGATATTAAATCAATAAATTAAGACATGAATTTTATAAATACAAACAAGAACAACTCCAGCAACACCATTTGGATCCAATTGGAGATCTTTAAAGAGAAAGTCAACCAGAATGAGGTACTACAAAAGAAAAAATATACAAATAAAGTTATTGAATCAGTAAAATATTAAATTATTTGACTGGAAACGGAATGAAAGAAAAACCTCTTTCTTCATCCTGGCGACAACCTCAAAACACTAGAAAGCTCAAGACACAAACTATATAAAATGACTGGTCCTTTCTCTTCCATGGTTATCTCTTGCCCAAATGAGCTGTCCTTTGGACTAAAGTAGAATTTCATACTATTCAATGATAACAAAAAGAACCTAATCAACAGTAATTAATGTTATCTCAAAAATTGTTATTATTTGTTTTATACTTGAAAATATCAAATTTTGAGATAACATTATTATTATTTTTTTCAATCTCAGGCTTCCAGTTTTTTTAGGCTACATTACTAATAATTAAGATATAAATCATTCGTTGAGTTGTTACATAGTTAAAACTAAATAATTTAGTTCAATAAACAAATATGGCATACTAAAACCTAACTAACAAAGCTGCCATGTGCGTATCAATTTTTCTCGAGTCAAAAAATATTATTATTTATGTTTATAGTTCACAGAGTAAGGTTGTGTTAGGAAGTTTTTAAAAAAAGTATAAACAAGAAACGGAAACTGAAGATTTTTATTACAGTTTCATAGTCAAAGGAAAATATGTTTTCATATTTTACATTGCTTTAAACATAGAAAATTGTGCAGTGGATATAGGAAGAGGAGTTATAGATTATAGTAGAAGATAAAAATTAAAAAAAAAAAAGCAAAGTGAAAAAACAAAAATAAAAGTGTTTATTCCAAAACTTGCTATGATAAATGTTTAAAATAAGAGATAAGTAACAATGTAGGTAAATAAGAGAGTTCAAGGAAACAGAAAAAAAACAACTGGCTTATGAATAATATCTTAATTTGAATAAGTAAACATAGTTAATAACTTTTACTATCATACTTAGTGTCTGATAATAATTTAAAAAATTAAAATAAAACATATATTACAGAATATAAAAAAATTTTTTTGAAGGAATTTGATTTTTTTTTTTTTTAATTCTTTTACAAAAATCCATGTATGAAAATTATAATTCAAAAGTATAACGTTCATTTATACTGAATTATATTATAAAAATTTGCTAGATGAAAACATTTAGCTCAGTTCTAAAAAAAATCATGATATTGTAATTCATAAGATTTTCTATACTAACAAAGAAACTACTAACCATAACGTTTAGAAATTACAGAAGAAAAGTTTTATCATGAGACATGATTTGATGTTAAATTCTGATTTTTGATATATAATAATTATGAGATTAATAGAAACAAAAAAAAAAGGATAATCACTATCATTTTTAATTTAAATTTATCAAATTACTTTTGAATCGATATATTTGAAAATAAAAACTACTAGACATAGTTTGACGGTTTGATAATATAAATTATATTTTAATTTAATTCGAACTGAATAAACGACGGAAGAAATAAGGCGTGGCATATCAATTTTGAAATATTTCATTATTATAATTTAAAAAAGTAAAGCTTTAATAGTTCTGCAGTTTGAATATACAACGGCTTACAAGGCAGGAATCAATATTTTAACTTTTAATTTATTATTTGGAAAATAATTAATTATGAAGAATTAATACGTGATAATATTTATAAACAATATTACATCGAGCTCTAAGATCATTCGATGAAACTGATATGTTTATATAAATACTGCTGTGAACACTAAACTATGAATTTTGATTACAAAGCATACATAAATATGAGATAAGGCTGCAATATCAGTGTACCAGGGGCTTTCGTCAGTGTCCACCCAACTATAACCAGATCTCGCCAAGAAATTTAAGACAGATTTGACTGGATTTAATTATTTCAAATAAGGTAAGTTGAATTAGTATTTTCAATTATTTGACATTAGAAATTTTCGTGAAATTAATTAATTATTAAATTAACGATTGTATGATTGCGACATAAATTAGACAGCTGTAAAAAAGCGGTTTTGCAAAAAATAGATAGAGGTTATAAAGTGATAATGATATTATAGAGGATATTGTTGTACCCAGGACAATAAAGTACTTCAGTGTTCTTTTTATAGCCATTTTTTTTAAATCTAGCAACGGAAAGAGCATCTACTGATAGAACCATTCTTTCAACCCTCTATGTATATTTTGAGAGTTAAATTATGAAATAGTTGAGGAAAAAAATTAATTTATAATTATTAATAAATGATCAATAGTTGCACGTATAAGTACGATATTATAATATATCATTGATCACGTCTTAGTGTAACTTGGGTCATTAAAATCTAGCATCTATATATAAGCTATATAAATCGGTAATAAGTACTGATAAGTAAAGGAAAATCAACCTATATCTACATATGTTAGTGTTTCATTGTTTCATTACAAAAATAAAAAGGTTGTAAGGTGAATTTGTATACAAATACATAAGAAGCATACGACATTCATATGATAATATTAATTAAAACTATAAATTAGGCATGTTAATTAAATTGTACCAAAAATGAGTTAACTGAATCATTTAACGTAAAAGTTAGAAAAGCTTTCTTAAAGCCACATTGGTATATTAACTCTAGTCGATAGGCTTATTGTACCGGGGTAGCACATATCTTCTGTCACATCAAATTTTTCTTCGGATTATTTCTTATATTTTCTACCATTTCGAATTCTATATTATATAATTTAATCTAGTATTGAATATTATGTTGATCTTTGGAAATTACTTTTTCTAATCTAGTGCACTCTTGGTCCACTCCTTTTGCTAAATACTACCAAAACAGACACTACTTCCTTACATTGATTTCTTCATCCTTTTCATTTATGCTCATGATCAGCCAGACTACGTATACTTTTATGCCTATGATTGGTAATCAATGTTACAGGATTTCGAACCAAGGAACTAAGTGGTGCGTTTTTCTCAACAAAACCTCCTCACTCAATATTCCAGATAATGTTTAAAATGGACAAATTAAATACCGTGAGGAATGATTCAGGTGGAACATAATTTAAAAAAAAGTTGCCAACTGGTAAAAAAATATACAGCAAAATCAAAAGTTGTTACTTTTAGAGCTAAAAAAAATCGATTTAACCCGAAAAAAAACGTCTTATTGACAACCACTTTTCCGGTTGCGTGCACCATACTCTGCGAAGTTAGGCTGAGAGTTCTATCACAAAAATAACGGTTCCTATAAAAAAAACTAATTATTTTTAAAATCTAAAAAAAAAAATGGTACAGAAGAACTAATAAAATAAATAGTTTACAAAAAATTACACAAGTATATCATTCATATACTAGTGAATTATACCTAAATCAACAATACTGGTTCAATAATTAAATAGATTACAAAGTTGGTGCCTTACCACGACATAACTCTGAATTGTTTTATACATTTTTGACAAAATTAAATGTTTAGTTAAAAAAAAAAAAAAACTCTTCCAAATTTGATCTGTTAAATAATTTCGTCACCATAACAGAAAGTTGTTGGTGTATCGTTTTGAGTTTGTTATTCTTGTGTATTGTTTTGAGTTTCTTGTTCTAGTGAATCGTTTTGAAGTTTTATTTTTTTTTTTTTTTTAAGTATTTATGTTTAGCTTCAACTGAACTCACCGCAGGATAAGTGCATGTTTTATTTGTTAAATAAACAAACGATTAGGTTTATAAATGTATTTCTAAACAAAATCATTTTATTAAACATGAAGAAATTAGTGTTATTCGTTCTGGAGTTCTGTTTTTCTAACAGTATGATATAAACCTGTATTATTGAACTAACACAAGGTTTTTATACTAGAATTTGTTAGAAAAAGCAATGTAGTCACACAATATTACATTTTCAAAACACAGAAAGAAATATAGCTTTAAAAACTTGTTTTAGTGAAATTAGCGGTTTTTCGTGTCAGCAATAAAATTTACTTAACCGGAGAATGAGTTTCAAGGTTAAATTTTTTTTCAAAATAATATTGACAGTACTTGATGAAACACATGATTATTATTGTTTTTAGTAAAGTTTAGATTCTTAAAAATATTTGTGCAAAAGTTACTCAAGAGCAGAGAAACGAGATGAAACACTATTTTCGCTTTTTACTGATCGGTGTACCGAAAGACTTGGTCTGAATCTCCTGATGGTATTGACAAGTTTTGCTGGATATAAAAAATTCAAATAAGGTAGGTTCAATAAATTTTGTCGGTCATTTGACACATTTTCATCAAATTAATTAATTATTGAATTCATAGTTGTTAACTAAATTATCGTACTATAGCTAAATAAATAAATACTATCACTAAGAAAAATAAACAATGAAATTAAAAGAATAGTGAAAATATTATTATTTTTCGTTCTTGGTCCAAAAAAAAAAATTAAAAATAAATCAAACAACAGTTTCTAATAAAGTTTTTTTTAAAGATTCACAGTGTGTCCATAATTGGCCGAAAGGTCATTTTTTAAATATTAATTACAAAATTCATTTTTGAAAAATTGACTCACAGCTACAATGTAACCGAAAACAATCTTCAGCTCAGCCGGATTGGAACTCGGGTCCTTCGAGTTAGTACCCATGCGCTTTACCCCGTGGCTACCACGCTCCTTATTATTATAATTATTACAAATAATTATTTAGTAACTATTAGGTTCCTTGTCCACGTTTTTCAAAACTCAGTTGTGAAGTAGATTTTGATCTGATTCCTAAAAGAATAAAATATGTTTTTTCATTCGTAATAATTTGACTTTCGATAATTTCGAACTTTTGCTTTTATTTATTTTTTTTTTTTATGAAAACATTTAGGGTAAGAATTTTCAAAAAAATTAAATCTATTAGGGAAAAGGATCTTCTTCCTCAGTACAGTGTATCTGGTAAATCTATATCTAGAATTACCTGGTTCAAATTCACTATATGCAAATATGTTTAACCTTTCTTTATTATTTCTGGTTACCTGAGTCTAGGTTTTACTTCATAATATTTTTTTTTTATTTTAAAATAATAGTACAATTTTAAGATGAATTTTTTTTTAAACAATTAATTTCACGTTTCCTCAAAGCGGGTAAGTTTTAGGAATCTACTTTTTAAAAATAAAAATCATGTATCTAAGAATTTTTTTTGTAATTATTGAAGATTGTATAAAAGTACCATGCAAATAAACAATGGCTTGACTATTCTAAAAACAAACAAGGTCTTAATTTAAACGTTTTAAAACCAAATACAGATTGATAAACATAAGTATAGGCACTGTGACGGCTAATGTTAAAAAAACCTTATGAAGGTCGTCTAACTTTCATTTTAAACGTTATAATAAGCCTGGATTAATAATAAACAGTTGTAATAATAATTTATAACAGTAACTGCTGTTTACAAACAAATCCCCATGACTCAATTTAGCGATACAATTTCATCTATATTCTGCTATTACATGAGATACAGTTTAATAAAGAAAATCATAAAATATTACTTACGCTCCCATAAATTTATAATATAAGGAAAATACCTCTATAAATTTCCGGAGAATCGTCCATTGCCGCCTCATTCAAATCCCACCATACTCTCAGAAGCCTCATTTTTATTATTGACTGGATGATAAAAATACTATGATACGGATCCGAGGAAGTAACATCTGGGTTTTTTTTCTTAAATTTGTTACCACATGATTGTAGCGTAGTAGTATCAGTAAATAATAGAACCACAAGATTTTTTTGTTTTGTAGACAATATTTTTTGAAAAACTCTTCGATATATTCTATAGGAGTTCTTTTTTTATAAGTATGAAAATGTATTTTACATAGATTTGAAGTTTTTTCTGAAAGAAAATGTATTTTCGATTCAAGATTCACCCTATTTAAAAAAAATCATATAACCTCAATAGAATAGTGGTGATTAAGATCTAATTAGGTAGCTATTGGAAGAATAAACTAACAGACAAGTCTACAGAGCCCTTATTGGCTTTCTACCAAAAATTTTCAAATGTGTACTATCAATCCCATGCCAGAGCATACAGGTAGGCTGATTTACACACGACTTAAAATCTAAAATTAGAAAATTACGTATGTTCATAGTAAATCAGTGGAATTAGTAGAAATTTCTAATATCATTGTCCTATCATTCAACCAATCATAGATAGAACCAATATCCCGCTAAATGACTTGGATAATTTCGAACGTTGTAACTATCAATATTATAACAAAATAAATAAATGCTTATTATCTCAGATAGGAGAATAAAGCGCATAACCCAAATAATGGAAATTTTATTTTAAACGTTTTTCGATAATGATTATTTTATTGAAATACATTCATATGTTAAAGAATATTAGGTTTAGCTGTTTTACATTGGTTAAACCACAGCAGGGCAAAAATTAGTTATTAATAAAACAATAACTGTCATGGGCATAATGTTTATTTATTAATGATCAAAGAATAACTAAAAAATAGATTCGTGGCAATTTAGTCATAGTTCCATTTATAATTAATTTTTCCCTGGTCAAGGTTAAACTTTCCATTTTTCGGAAATTGCGGACTTTCTCAGGTACAGAATTCTAATCAGGCTCTAGATCTAATACATTAGATAAAGGAGTACATTTGAGAAACCTAACCTACACTGCAAAGTTTTGAAACTTGAGTACAAAATATTATTAAAAATATGTAATAAACTTAAGTAATATTAATATTGATTGGAGAAGTTTGTCGGGGGTGCGGTCAGCGAAGAACAACATAAATAAACAAAACCATATTTATTTATTTTATGCCGACGTTTCGACCTGAGTTTCAGGTCTTCATCAGGGGTTATGGCATAGAAGGTAGGCCTGCAACTCGTCCTG
This sequence comes from Halyomorpha halys, assembly GCF_000696795.3. NCBI lineage: Eukaryota > Metazoa > Arthropoda > Insecta > Hemiptera > Pentatomidae > Halyomorpha > Halyomorpha halys. Next base: position 419,459 of record NW_027114062.1, read on the forward strand.
AAACGTTGGCATAATATAAATAAATATAGTTTTGTTTATTTATGTTGTTCTTTGCTGACCGCACCTCCCAACAAACTTCTCCAATCATTAATCTACGGTCAACTAACTACACTTCATAATATTATTATTAATTTTATTTTCATCGTAATATTCATACAAACATATTTCAATAAAAGGGTACAGGCAACAATTAGGTACAGGATGTGGACAAATACTGATATAGAGAAATAACCGGAGCCTGTAGTAAAAAAGTTAGGTAATATTATAATTTATTTTATTAATTAATTAATTATTTATACTTTAAATTATTTTTTCATTATTCATTTTAAAATGGGAATTAAACATAATAAAAAGGGAAAATAGAGACAGGCTAGAATCGGACAAAAATCGAGAAGATACAATCTCTCCCGATTATTAATATATGTTTACTAATTCATTATCTTTTGTAAACATTTTGTATTCTCGTTTGGAAAAAAGTTAATATTCGTAATTTCTAAATCAAGAACCCTAGATATGTACTTTTATAGCAACATAAAAATACAAATATTTTGTTCAAAATTTTCCCCCAATCTGGTTTTAGATTTGTTAGAATATCACGAAAAAAAGCGAAAACGAACAGAGTCTACCAATCCCCTCAAAACTTAGAGTCGTAAGTAAAATTTTATTGATTTAAAAAATTGTAATAATTTAATAAGTTATTTAAAAATAAAACTAAAATAATAAAACCTCGTAGGTTTTATCTACACCGGAAAAAAATATATATTGGATAAAATTAAGCATATTGAACCCCCAGGAGAAAAAGCCTGAAACAACCTGAAAATTATGATAATTTAATGTCATAATAAAATAACGTAACTGCCATAAAACAACAGAAGGTCAGTGATATGAAGTTGCATTTAAACTGCGTTGGTGAGCCCAGAACACAAGTTTGTCCTTCAACATGGGTGTTGATGTGGGTGTAGGGATATCCTTCCTTGTGAACAAACACTAGGGAAAAATCTCTTCGAAACTAAGCAGTCAATATTTAATTATTTAAGTACGTATTTAAATTAATAGACATATTAACGTTTTTATGATTAAGTGTTATTAGTCTCTACATTTTTTTTTCACAGCTAGAAAAACTAATTTAGTTTAAAAGATTTCAAAGTGTAGCTTTTGACACTAAATAATAATGCTAAATAAATTACATATATCTATACATTCATAATTATTTTGTTGAAGAAGCTTTAATAAAGAAAATCATTAATAGGTTTTCAAACTTACCAACATTTTTATTAAAATATTTTTCGGACTGTTTTATTACTTTCGAAACTAAAACGTTAATTTTTTGGGAATAATTGTGATGTTATCAATAGTTTAAGAACTGTATATAGGCTTTTAGTGAAGAATATTGATAGTATCTCGGGTGTTATCGAACTATGGCCAACGCGATATAATATAAGTGTGCTTTAGTTCAAGAGGCTTAGGTCGCCGTCACTTTAAGGTTAAGCGAGAGAAGCGGTCAGTTCAGAGTATACAAAAGAAAAAAAACTCATATAAGGTAAAAATTTAAATAAAATACAAAACTTAATATATATTACTATATGATGAAGTTATTTGCTAGGCCATTTTAAATTCGTCAGCGAAATACATAACTTAGTACAGCTTCCTCACTATTTTATTCGAGCCGTTGTTGAAATATACCAGTATCCGAAAAGGAGTTTTTCTCATTTTTTTCATCGGAAGACTTCTGAAAACTTTAATATTTGTATATTTGTTTATAACAGTGATTTTTTTTTTTCACCATTTCCTGTTTAGTATACTGTTTTCATAGTAAGAAGATGGTCCGGGTGTCCGTTGCTTTCAAAGTACGCTTTCATTCTTCATAAAAGCACCAGGAATCAGCCCTAATGAAACCAGAAAAGTGGGGCGAAACGTAGCTTGCTCTGAAATAGTTTTCTTAATACTTTGTACCTTTCTAGCCACCATCCAGTCTATCATCCTGCAATGTATTACATACGGTCAACTATTAATCTTCCTATACTATTTTCATTTTTAAATCTTTGTTATTTCAACGTTTTGGAATTGTGCCCCATCCTATGGCATTGTTCAATTATATGCATTTTATATCTCTTAAATTTATGATTCATGTTAACTATATTTATGATAAACAACTTTTTATGATTGTCTTTTTCAAAAGAAATAATAATTAGTGAGAATATTAGCTGTTAAATTAAAAAAAGTAAATGAGAAATCACAAATTAATAGCATGGTTTTTAAATGATATTGTGAAAATTATATTTTTTTTAATTTTGGAAAAAGTTTTACTAACGAATTAGACTTTACCGAAGGCTTTCAAGACTGAAAATCGAAAAAAAAATTATAATAGCTAACACATACATTTTACAATTGTTGAAATTTCAGGTCCCTACAACTTTTTGTTTATATCAGAGGTTACGGCGCCCTTAATACATCAGATGCTTTTCTAAATTTTTGACTTTCTTGAAAAATTCGAAAACGTCCCTTTATAAAAGCGATAACCCATTTAACAGAGAAAAATTAAAAATAGATGCTAACTATTTTCGTACTATTTAGTGACTATAGCATGGGTGGCGAAGCCGTGCTTACGCACTAGCCCTTCCATAAAGATGCGGATTGGAAAGAAAACAATGAAAGACTCGAAAGTTGCAAAATTGGAAATGTCGATGGTTTATATCGTAATTCCAAATTGAGGTTGGTGTATACCTGGGATGTTATAGCAAAGTTTGCGCTTAAATTAAGTTACAGAAAGTGCTACTTAATGTCATTATGCACTTTTCTATTTTTGAAAACAGTTGAAACCATTTTGATCTTTCATTTTTCTAAGTAATGAACAAATATATAGCCCAATGCGTTAGTTATTTATCACAACAAATTGAAGGTGACCGTCATGAATAGATCGAGCCGGCCTTCAAGATATAAAAAATATTTACCGCTGTAAGATCTTGACGAAGTGCTGGATCAGCTGTTCCTTGGAACACTTCGGGGTAAGTAGACTGTGGAGGACGTCAGCTTGGCGGCTTTAAAACCCTTTTCCCCTTTCTCCTAAATGCTCTCTAATTACAGCTTTGCAAATCATTGCTCATTAACCTGCTTTTAGGAAAAGATTTACTGCCTTTGGTTTTAATTTACAACTTAACTCCATAACGGTATATGGACCGTTTAAGGGCCGAGCGTTCCAATAAGGACATATTGCATACTTTTTATAACTTGAACTCACAATGTTCATAACATTTTACAATCTGATGCTTCTTCTTGCTATTAATTAGATCAATGAAGGGGCATTGAGCGAGATTTGCTCATGAGTTTCTCCGTTTCTAATATTCTTTAATTATCCATCTATAGTTATCCACACTTCATTAATTTACGGAACAGCACTTAGTATGATAAAAATTCTTTTTAACCTGATTAGTTTCTCATGCAATTGGCAGGTGATAGAATTTTTATCAAATTTTATTATAATTATTGATAATAAAAAATATTCCTAAGCTAATATTTATTAATTTTAAAGAGCTTCTGTAAAGGTTGTTAAAATATTAAAATGGTTTAAATTTAATAATTTGTAGATGGGCTAGATAATGAACGTATAGATTGAAACGTCGTCCTAAATGCATCAATAAAAGGGTAAGAAGTACCTATTAAGGTTTCATTATTCTGAAATTATATGACATAATAGTAGTATTGAACGTTTTGTTTAATTTGTTCAGGTTGGTAAAGTCATTTGCACTTCCTTCAAGGAAGACGAAGTGGCCTGCTGTTGAATTTTTATATTCAATTAAATTACAATTATTAATAATGAGGTGTAGATAGTTGACCGTAGATTAATGATTGGAGAAGTTTGTCGGGGGGTGCGGTCAGCAAAGAACAACATAAATAAACAAAACCATATTTATTTATTTCTGTTTTGTGATTGACTGGGAAAGCTTCTAATTGTATAAAAATGCTTTCGGATATTAATCGTTTGTCGTGGTTAGGGACAGAAGATTCAAGTTATCAAGTTATCATTTATAAATTTTTTATCATTTATGATTTAATTCAATATTTTGTATAATTCTAAATTTGTTTGTATACTATTCCTTTTCAATTGTATGTTTCTCTAAATGTTGTTGTTATCTCTTTTGTTTTATAGCTCTGATGAAGACCTGAAACTCAGGTCGAAACGTCGCCATAAAATAAATAAATATGGTTTTGTTTATTTATGATGTTCTTTGCTGACCGCACACCCCGACAAACTTCTCCAATTATTACAATTATTAATGTTCCTATTAAATTACAGCTAATTAAATTTTATTTAATGGTAATTTTATTTCCATTACTATTATTGAAAAGGAACTGAAGAGGGTACTGTAGGGATGACTGACTATTGTAGTCGTTAAATGACATAACATGAGACGGACAGCGAAGAGAAAAAGTTCGAACTTTAAATGGCAAACATACGAAAAATATGTAATGATGGGGACATAAAAGTCTCATTCTTGTGAACATTTAACAAAGCAAAAAAATCCAGATCTCTTTAAATTTTAGGTGATGTATATACATCATCTAAAATATGGCAACATACATTATAATCAAAACCGACAATCCTCATGATATAAGGGATATTTACCATTTTTACTAGAGTATTTCTCAATATTTCTGAAGCATGTTGTAGATGAGCTTATTCAGTAATTACGTTTGTGTCAGTGATTAAAGTCTATGGAATATTACACAATTTTCTTTAAAAATATACAATAAAAAAGATAAATTTAATTCTTTGTTTTCTCGATCTAGGTCCTTCCAACATGTAAGAGAGCTGACATTGCGAGGAGGTGACTTTGCTCATGACCGTTTTAATTTTTGGTGACTGGGGATAATGAGGTAAAAGAAGAAACATTATGGGGTGGTTTTTATACTACTATCCCTCCCTCCCTGGGAAATTTCATCAACAAACATCCGAAATTTATTCTTGAGCTGTTAAAATGGCCAGTCGCCACGTTTGACAAATACAAACTTAGTCCATCTGGAATTAGAAGGATTTAACAAACAAAAATTTTACTACTTTTAGAAATTAAAATGTTGGCGCACCTACTTATATTGCAAGTTAATAGTTTTTAAAATTAATAGATTACTTTCTAGGACAGTGTAATTATCACGTGTCATAATCACATTTCTCCATAATCAAATTAAACGCCGTTAATCTTTTCATATCTGGTTCATTTACCCTAACCAAGGTATGTTTAATCAAACTAGATTATGATATTTACTTCAAGGATTGAAAGATAATGGTTTGAATAAGACAGATTATTAAGAAACAATCAGAACAAAATAATAATTTATGGTATCTCGGATGACGGTGAAATGCAAATTTTTCGGGATTACACTAAAATATAATCATAAACCAAGGATCAAATGAATTCCTTTGAAGAACTTTCCAATTTTAAAACACATAGAACAATATAATTTATATTACACTACATTATTGGGATGAACATGTATTACTTTTCACTTTTGCTAAACTATAACAAAACAAATCTGATGTGCTGTGGATAAATGAATCTCAAGCTCATTTTACGTAGAGAGGATAATATGAAACATTTATGAATCGCAATAAGATAAGTGTTAATTGTGCTTTCAATACACTATACGCGTTAAATTTATGATAATTATGTTAATACAACAATATTTATATAATAATATATTATTTAATTATATTTATTAAAACGTAATGTAATATAAATCGTATAGTAAATTAAGTAGTGGATGACAAAAAAAATGTATTTAATGGTAAGGGGAGATTTCTATTCATAGCCTAGAATATCTCAAATAGTAGTCAATAATTAACAGTTAAATGTTTCGCCAGTTCAGAGATCATTAGAACGGAAGAATATGAGATGACCATAAACTCAAAGTGAAGAACACAAAAGAAACAGCATATCTCGCATCATACAAAATAGTTAACATAAATATTGTTACTAAAGTATATGGTGAAGAGAAACGTAAACAGCTTAGTTATTGACTTAAGTCTTTGAAAGATTGATAGTTTGCCAATATCCGTATTTCGAAACACCACGATGGAGCTGAAAATTACGTTTCCAAAAATTAAAATTATACAACTTTAAATAAACTATAAAAAAATCTTGTATTATTAAAAAAAAAACACAAAGTCGTATCAAATCATCACTACCAAGTCATCTCGTTTCTGCAATTTTGGGAAATAAATGACTCAATAGAAGCACATACCTACTAATTCAATACTTGAAAAATACATTGTGTTATAGTATACACCTTTTTTTTTTCTTTTTTTTTTAGTTGGATTGGGTGGTTTGAAAATTAACATGGAAGGATTGCTGTCTGGTTTTTGCCATATCGGCAACATATTAGACATTGAGGTCCTGATGGATGACTTGTTTGGGACAAAGTAAGGAATATTAAGGATTTTACAAAGGATTTTGATTTACTAATTATTGGAGAAGTTTGTCGGGGAGTGCGGTCAGGAAAGAACAACATAAATAAACAAAACCATATTTATTTATTTTATGCCGACGTTTCGACCTGAATTTCAGGTCTTCATCAGGGGTTATGGCGTAGAAGGTAGGCCTGTAACTGAATGATGTGTAGATAGTTGACCGTAGATTAATGATTGGAGAAGTTTGTCGGGGGATGCGGTCATTTTGATTTACTGTATGGTTTGGATTCGATGGTTTAGTGGAGCCCCAAAGCTCAACTCCGTTTGTCCAGATAGGCCCTATAATATTCATGTAGATCAGTCTTTTGTAATGGATTGGAAGGTTAGACCGTTTGTCTAGTAAATGTTGTAATAGTCGGAATCGACGAGCAGTTTCCTGTCTTTTCAGTCTTGTATGAGGATTCGTTTGTCCAGATGTAGTCCTAAGTAACGGATCTGTTCAACAGGAATAAGTGGGGTATTATTAAAGGATACTGTGGAGCAAGAGTTCACGAGTTTATCACGAAGGGTAAATGTGATTTGGTAGGATTTATTGGAACTTATTTTAATCCTCCAGTTTTGGCACCATTCTTCAAAGGATTCAATTTAAAAAAAATAAATAAAATACAAATTTTGAAATAAACTATATTTAAAAATAGAGTTGGAATTGTTACATAAACCTTTATGTTATAAAGCTAAGTTAATTTATCAATATCACTTTGATAAAATAACTTTTGATAATATTCTCCCAAATTTATAACTTATTATTTTCCAGATATTGTCATCGATGGAGGGATTGAAAAGAAAGATAATAGAAGAAACTTCGTTTCCCAGAAAGAAAATTCGAATCATTCTTCATCGGAGGACGACGCTTCCAAAAGTAGAGAAACCTCCGGAGTGCTCTACTTGTGCGAGCATTGCAAGTGTTGAGGATGAACACGCAGACCTCACGTTCTACGGAACATTGGATGCGAGATCTTCACATTCTTTTGTAACGACGCTCCAGAACAATAAGCGGTTGTCAATTTACGAGCCTGACTAGTTCACTACAACCGAAAGTTTTAATATATTAATTAAAAATTATATAGTTTTAAATTTAAAAATTTTACGAGGCAAAATGTTGATGAAAATTCAGAAAATGTTTATTATTGTAAGCAGAAACATTTGTGTATAAGATGTATAAAGGAATATCATAAATATATTTGTTTAACATAATAGATAATTAAGAATGAGATTTGGACAATATCTGTGATAATAAAAGATTTTAATGAAGTATTTAAACCCGAATTTTGTTCCTAAAATCAAAAGGGGTATTCTAGAAGTAACAAACAATTAACGACAGAGATTGACAAATTCGTTGCAGAATCACAAAATAAATCCAGACATTTAGTGTTATTATGGTAATAAGCGATAATAATGATTTTAGGTGTATGCTGTAACATAATTAGCATATGTAACTAAGGTTTCTGAATTCTTTCTTTATTTCTATCCTCAATGTAAGCTATTAATAGTGGTGGTACGTTCAGTTGGCTCCTATCTGAATAAAAGTTGGGCAAAAGTTATTTTTTAATCATCAATATACAATTATTATATAATATTAAATAAATACTATTCATATTTCTCTATTAGAAGTATAACAGGGAAGTCTTGCAGCTGCAACTCCTCCACAACGTACGGCTTCCTCCAATCATAGACGACAATTTCTGATCCAATCAACTCGGTTATTCAAGGTTTATGGTAAATGAACGGCGGTAGTAATTATAATGCGCGACGGTAATCGTATTGGCTAGCCGTGGATTGTAAATTAAGCATGGTAATAGACTTGGAATAATGCTCCCCTATCTCCTTTGTCTCGACCCCCCAGACCTTTCGTGGGTGGCCAGTTCTCAGAAGTACGTGGGACGAAAGGCACCTTATGGCACTGCCAGCAGCTGTCGGGCAATGCAATTATTCACAAATTTAACTGAACTAGTCGATTTCGACACCAGACATAATTGGAACTGATAAACATCCACTTTGAAACGAATAATAAAAAAATATCAATATTGAAAGAAGATAGTTGGACCGTATGAAGTAGATTATAGGAGGATAGTTCGGGTGGCGGTCAAAGGTATCAAAATGGTAAAAAAATACTATTTATTGATTAAACTGACGTTTCGCCCCATTTTGCAGGGTTTCGTGGGGGCTAAATGAGAAAACAAGATACAAATATTTTATAATTAACACAACATTAAAAATAAAAAACATTTCAAAACAATATTTAAGTTTATAAAGTATACAGAAAAAAAAATTAATAATAATATTATGAGAAATATACATGTAATGTAGACTGGAAACAAGTAGCTAATAAATATAACCAGGTGTGATATAAGTTCTCAGATCTAGACATAATTTGTAGGAGACTACTGATTAAAACTAGTTTTAAATATGGTAAAGAGGTACAACTTATAGGTGAAGTATAAATGGTATAGATGAGTTATATTAATTCTATATACTTTATAAACTTATAATTTTTTAAATATTTTTAATGTTGTATTAATTCTAAAATGTTTGTATCTTATTTTCTCATTTAGCCTCGACGAAGCCCTGCAAAGTGGGGTGAAACGTTGTTTTTTTTAAACTAAATATTTTTATTTTGACATTTTATTGGTTAATGACATTTATTGAGATACCGATTATGACAAACTACTTGGTCGAATTATTATTATTAATTGAATGGTAGTAATTATTATTATTATTATAAATTATTATAGTTGTAATTTATTATATTTCTAATTATTATTATTATTGGTAGTAATTATTATTACTTTTATTAGTAATTATTATTAGTAGTAATGAGATTGGCAGAAAATACATGAAGACCTAAATTTTTACTACATTGAATTAATCAGGTTAAGTTTCAAGAACACCCAGAAGTACGATTCCGTGTTAAGAGTGTACTCATATTCAGTACTATATCTCAGTTTTTTGTTTATAACTTTTTATGCCCTACTACTTGGCCGAATTATTAAGTAATCCTTTCGTGTACTCAACTGTAACAAAACTAATGTTCGATAAATTTACGATACCTCACAATTTCGCTATGAAGCGAACACAACTTACCTATAGGTTATATTGGATGGAAAAAAAAGTTAAATCGTTAAATTGATTTCCTAATAAGTAAGAGTTTCAGGATTTTTAGAAATGCACTTTTGTGTATGTGTTATACAAACTAATTTTTAAAATTGTATTCTTAAACATGTTTTATGGTTTCAGTTATATGCAGTATCAGAATTAATCTTTGAACACTTTTTTTTTTTTTATGCAATGTAGTATTAGGATGCACATAATCTTATTTGAAGATTTACAATACTGGGAGCAAATATTTTTGGACACGTTTCTTGCATAAATAATAGTGGAGATTATGTGGTTAAATACCTTTAAATAAGATAAGAGAAAAAAAAAACAAAAGCGATTACATTTGATTTATAAGACTATCACTGAAAATACCTTTGATTGTTATACAAATGACGTATATCTCATTGTACAACAGTTTTTATGACCTTACCTTTAAAGTTAATCATACTAAACTGACCTTATTTTTAAAACAACTATTGATACCGAAATATAAAATGAAAAAAAATTATAGAGGACATCTAATACCAAATTTGTTTCAAGTATTTAATGGATGATTGTTCGTGTTTAGTTCAAAATAAAATTGTTAACTTATCAGACAGCTGACAGTTTGGACAGCATTGATATGAAAGGACAAATCGACCTGATAATGCCAATTTGAATTAGTTTCTCAACAGCGCACAAAAACATCGTCCATCAAAATTGTAATGGATTACTTGAATTATAAAAGACAGGAGAGGTACTTATTGTCAAGCGATATGTAGAAAGAACAAATATTGGAATATTTTTTGAAAACAATGTCACACTAATAATCGATATCGTTTAATGACCTTTTTTCATTCATCATTGAAGTTAAGAAATACAGATACATATAAATATAAAAATAAGATAAATGTAGGGATAAAACTAACTTATGAAATACAGATACATATAAATATAAAAATAAGATAAATATACAGATGAAACTAACTTATGAAATACAGATAAAAATAAATATAAAAATAAGATAAATATACGGATGAAACTAACTTATGAAATACAGATAAAATTAAAATGTAAAATTTTATATTGAGCGATTAAAAAATAAACTTAAAAAAATATATAATATTTAAATTAACACAATATTCTCTTAATCGTTCCAATCGGTATCAATGATTTTAATTTAAGTTGTTTTAAAATGTATAAACCGTGGTTTATAATAATTTCATAATTTATTATAATCTTATCGAGGAAAAAAATGACAAATATGGCAAAACATAGTATATACAAGAAGTAGAAAATAAATTTTATTAAATCTAGTCAAATTTTAATGAAAATAAAGTTTACAAACAAATATTATATATATATTATATAGGCATAGATTTTTTATTTAATAAAATTTCAACTATTTCTTCCACAGAAACAAGATGTCCTGATGTACAAATAACAACTAGAAGTCATATATTGTGTACAGCTTTTCAACATCGCTTTAAAAATCGAATTAAGACTGTTTCATTAACTTATTTTTATATTAAATCAATTAAAACATACTTTTGTATGAAAATCACATAAAGAAAGTAGCCATCAATTTTAGCAGAAAACTACAAGTAACTCTTTGATTAATAAACAAATAATGAGAGGAAAAATGAGGGTCATTGTTTTTGTTTAGACTTGTTTCACTAAATCCTCATTGTAAACAGCCGAATCTAATCTCTCGGGTTCAATGCCACAAACCGGTACAGTTTTGATATAACCAATTTTCATTTCAATAATAAATATTCAAAATATGAATTTTCCTTAATTTTAAAATAAGGTTTAAAAGTTTAATTTGTTTTTTGTATTGCTGAGAATTAAAAAAAAAAAGCAATAAAAAAAACAAATCATTGGATTATGTAGGAATTTACGAAGATACAGTCTATCCAACTATTACCCATAATTTTTTTTTAATATTGTAGAATTTAGGCATGTTCTCTTTGAATTTTGTTTATTTTTTATTATAACATTGAGCCTGCACACAGCCGAACATACTAAATCATTATTTGAATGATGAATGTAGGATTACATGAATGTAGATCCTTATCGGACCAGTATTAATAATAAGAAATGAAACAGGTTCTGTTTTATGGAAACTGGTCATTAAAATATATAGAGACACTAGATATTTTATTTACCGATTTTTATTACATATTATCACATTATCTTGTTATATATTTTTATTTACCGCTATATCCTAAATACATATAATCAACATCTAATTCAATCATTACACCAATGTGTAAATAAAAATAATAATGTATGTTTAATTTTAATAAAATATATTAATTGATATCAAACCTTCAATCGTGTTCAATCAATCCGATCCATACACTCCCAAAATCTAGCAATTCGAAGCAGATAAATCTATTATTTATAGGATATAACTATTATAACCATTGTATTCAACTTTATTTATTTACGATTAAACAGTGAATTAAACCGTAAATATGTTATTTTGAAGGTATTTTAAATTTAAATAGGAAACTGAAAAATAAATTACTTGGTTTTATCATATGAATTACATAAACAATTTCCTGTAACTGCATTAATGGAACAACAAAATATAGTTTTGAAGTAATTGGATTTCTCTTTCTTCGAATCAAAGAAGATATTTATTTTATAATAGTTATAATGGGACATTTTGTTAAGTAAACAGTTGAAAACAAAATATTGGTCAGTTTAACTCCAAACTCGATTGCTACTTTAGAAACAATCACTAAAATTGATTCCACACATGAATATTTGTTAATTAACACACAAAAAATTGTTAAAATATATGTATAAAATAATCTTTTAATATATTTTTTTTTGTATTTTAAAGTTAACAAGAGAATTTGAAATACAAACAACCCTGAACAATGGAAATACACAAATTCCATTTCTACCTAAAATATTAACTAAATCAAACTTATGTTATTATATGATTTCTATGATGTATATGTATGAATTCATGTTGTAAGTATGCATAATTATGAATTCATAAAAATAAGTAGTAGTCTCTCTTAAAAAAAAAAAATAGTCTAATGTCACTAATCATGATTTTATATTAAATTATAATGTCATTTACAATAATCTCATTTTGAGGATGTACATACTTAAACATATACACCCAGATTTCCACCGATCCTCATAAAAAATAAAAATAAAAAATGCGTGTATATAAATATATATTATTACAACAACGAACGTAAATTCAGCATATATTGAAGGAAAATGTCCCAACATGAGCAAAATAGAAATGTATACCTAACAGTAAAAATACATTACACGCATTATGTCATAAACCACGACTTTATATTCAATATTAATTACTAATTAAGTGCAATTAATAATGATCACATCTGGGATATATGATTATTGTTACTGTCATGAACATAAATTGTATTTATACCGGAAAAACATATGAGTCAACGAAATTGACAGATTTAAAAAAAAAATAAGAGTTTACAATATTTGGAAAAATATTAATTTTCATAAAAAATGCTACATCTTTAAATGACTAATATGGAAATATGTCCTATAACAAGTATATTAGAATTTTGAATAATAAAAAAAACAACTCACCATTTTGAAGCGTGTATGTAGTTAGATACTCAAGGAAGCAGATGGTGTTGGTTTCATTCACTCCTGAAGCTCACCTATAACAGCAACGTGGTTTATTAATATCACTGGAGAGGACACAGGAGCTGACGTGGCTGCAGCATGCTCAGCACTCTGGGGTGTCTGAGGGATTGGGAATGGATTTTATAATATAAACCATAAATACTTTCCATAAAATTATATTTATTATATAATTATGATAAAACACACCTACGTTTCGGAGTTCTCTTCCGTCTTCGGGGCTCTCTTGTACAACAAAGTTGACTACATCACAGATACTAGTGCCACAAAGATAGTCGAGTTCGTTAAGTCTATTTTAAGAAATTGTTTATTATTTTAACTGACGAAATAAGATTGTATGCCCACAGGGAGCAACTAGCATCTGTAGTAGAGTAAAATAACTTTGTTCCAGATAACTCTTAAGACAGAGAAATAGTCTGAAACTTCGGTGCGTTATAGATGTATGTAAAAAAAAGAAAAATATTTGGAGTTTATATAATTAAAAATGGAAAGTAGGTATCACTTTTATATAATTTAACTTTTCCTGTATTGGAAATAATTTAAATAATAAGAGAGTTATTCGAATAATTTATTCTGATTCGTATACTGCTCCAAGATAATTTAGGTAGTAAAATATGAATTGACATAAAGATGAAATTCTTCAAATTTTCATAGAACGCCTGATGAAAATCTCAAAATTTTCACAAAACAATTGTAAAATTCTATATACAGCTAAGAGTTTTTGAGATATCAAATGCAAGTAAAGAACTAACTTATGCACCCTTCACGTACTTATACCTCACGAAAACATTTAATTATCACATAAATGTAAATTAGAGGCAGCCAGCATACTTTCAATTTGGTGAGACCTTTTTAGCTGTTGATGTGAGATGCGTTGAATCCTAAAATAGTTTTCTACCTCTCTCTTTTTAATATATATATTATTATATATATATATATATATATATATATTTTGTGAATGTCTTAATTATTTAATAGTTCTTATACCACATTTATGTCCTTATGTTCCAAAACAACAATCGAAATTTAGATCTCGTGAGAAAAGCGAGATTTGATCTTTAATCTCAGAAAAGAGACAAACGCCGCAAAATCATCACATAATTGTTTATTTTTTGAATAAATTATTTATTATAAGAGTATCATTATATGTAAGTAAGTTATTTTATTAAGTGCAAAATAATACAATATCTGGTGTATCCAAAGGACTTTTCTAATCAGTTGGGAAAATCCAATATTTTTATATTGAATTAGCCTAGTCGGTAAAATTCAATATAAAACTTATTTTCTGTATATTGAATCATATTGTTCCAGTTAAGATCTTTGTTGGCAATTTAATGATTCAGAAAAAAACAAATGAGCAACTAAAATGTTCTAGGAGATGAATAGTTTTTAAATTATTAAACGAACTGATAGAAAAGCAGAAAACTGTTCAAATACTTTGACAAATAGGGAATACTTTAAAAAGAAAATTTTTTTTGTAATGAATTTAATTATTTTTCAAATATCAGCTGCCGTTTATAGATTTTTGTTAGAGATGTGATATGTTGAGCAATCTGGTATTTAAGTTCTCTGAACCATGAAAGTATGATTACTGTAATGGAATAGCCAAATTCGATATATCTGAAATTATAAATATATTTAGATTAGAGGAAGATAGTCCAGGTGGCGGATAATAAATGTTTCAAAATAGTAACAAAAAACTATTTATTGTTAATCAACGTTTCGCCCAACTTCAGGGCTTCGTCAGAGCTGATAAGAACGATGTTCTGTACCAACTTGGTTGGTTGGTTAACTATCTTCCTCCAATCTACTTAATACGGTCAACTATCTTCTTCCAACATAAATATAATTAAATGTAAAAGCAAGATTAAACAATAAGTAAATAATTTCTAAACGAAGCCTTCTTGTAAATATCATTACTTAGCATAATATTGCTTTTGAATTTCAAAATTAGTTTCTGTAGTTCAGCTATTTTCAAGTCAGGCATATTAATTTTAAAACCATTAATGTCCTTGAATACAAAAGCGTTATTACTACGTGTAACCACTGATTTATAAGCTATTAAATAAACAAACAAGAGTAATTAGTTTTAACATGAAATTGATAATGATTGGCATATAATATTATAATTGTCAGTGTTTACATGAGAAGCATACGTCAGACCAATTAACGTATTAATCCACAGTAGAGATAAATAGAAAAGAAACAAATATAAATTTTGGATTTTCAAACAGCCATGTTGTATTAATAAAAAAAATGTGATTCAATATCAGAATCAGTAGCAAGGAAATCGGTTTTCTCTCAGGTATTTTTTATATTGTAAAATATTAATTTATAATTTCGTAAATTTTAATCTGTATATTGTATATATTTAATAGATAATTCCTCATTTATACCGTAAATATGCTATTCTTAGAGAAGTCAGTGTTAATAAATGAATTATATGAGATTTAGGAAAAAATAATTTCTGAATGTTTCTTCTTTTTTATTAAGGAGGTAGTTGTGAAGTGGTTCTGGAACTGATAATAACACAGGTGTACAACCAAAATTTTATTGATAATTTTGACTGACCCTTATGTTTTTTTTGTGTGCTGAAAACCGCAAATGAATGCTTTCTTCCATCAAGTACAAGTTTTTCAGAAATTTGTAAGAAATTACCGTTTTATAGCATAAACATTCATGATCTTCGTAAAAAATCTTCCATACCCCCTAGTGGACTAAATTTAAGATTCCATACTAAAAGTATAACAAAAATTAGCAAATGACATCAATCTGACCCAAGCAGGTAGCGTAAATTTGATTTTTAAGTATTCGTGATCGTTTAAATAAATTTTAAGAATTTTTATCGCCAATAAATTAGGCAAATATTTGCTTTATTGCTATCATCAGAAAGAGAGAAACCTTTTCCTTCCAACGATATTCTCATTAGTATCTAGTGGGTAGAGCTAGTTCGATAAGTTGACATAGTTATTCTTTTTTACCAACCCCTAGTGGCTACTAGGGTTCCTGCCACGTACTAACCAAGGTAGTAGTGTCAAGATTCATTTCTCAAGACCACCAAGAAATAAATATGAACTGCCTCAGGAGGGAATCGAATTTACAACGTTCCCAGCCGGGCGCTCTGGGACCTCGCCCCAATCCGCATGGCCGTAACGTCCCTCGTTACAAAGGTACAAAAAAAAATTAAATTTGTTTAAATTATATACGAGTAATAATGGTTTCGATATGATTCAGGGCAATGTGCTAACAGACTCCACTCCCTCCGGCTACTGAGAAAAATGTCAATTTTTTGATTGCACTGGAGTTTGATAAGTGTGGTTTGGTGCTGAATCCGAATATGAAGTTAGTTTTAATATTATCTTTTGTTTAATATACTTGATTAATTTTATTTTCTGTACATTTGCCTATTTTAATTTTTTAAATTATTTTCAGGAAAAAATTAAAACGCTTTATCTATTCATTTTAAAACTGTACAACGTATAAATGGAAACTAAACATGCGGTAAAATTCTATTTCCGTTTTACTTAATAATCATTTTTATTAGTAGGCCAATTTAAGATCTTAAAATTAAATACAATATGATTCAGTTACGATAGAAAATGGTAGTTCCTTTTCCGTATCAGCATACCAAAAAATCAACAATCAGCAGATATGGTGAAATAAAATTAAAGTTTCTTTTCGTACACCCCAATAATTAAGTATTTTCATTAAAAGAACATTGTAATTATTTTTATTTTTACAATGACCAAACAAGTGGTCCACCCTAACCACGCTGAGATAAGATCGATCTGTTTCCTGCCATCATATCTTTTCCTGAGGGATGTACGTTCTAGCCCAAAGACCACTCCCAAGTTTGCGAGACAGGTCACAGATTAGGAAATGGTATTTGGCACACCCCTGCCAATCCTTCCTTCGACTGACTGATGCTTTCCTCGAATTATAAAAAAAAAAAAAAATAAAAAAATAAAATAAAAAAATTGAGTTCAATAAGTTTTTTTCTTTCCACAGCCGACCCATAAAGAAGCACTTATAAATTAAAACTCTTCCAAAGATGGGCTTTTCGCTAAAGTAACATTCAGTGTCCATTACAGTCTTAAGAACGCCCATTTAAGTTATCCATTAAATTTATATTCACATTATCAGAAATAATTATAATTAAATTTTATTCAAACAACTGACTTCGAATATCAATACATTAATAATGATCACTACTTGACTGTGATAAATATAGCCATAATAAAAACAAATTGGGTTTTAATTAACATTCAATTAAAAAAAAAATAAATTTAACATATATAATCAATATACAATATTTTTACATTGAAATTGAAATTGAAAAAGAGCAGATATAAATTTATGGACAGGACCTAAACATTTGATTTTACAAAAGTATTTAAAGATTGTTAACTTTATGATGAAGAATAAAAACTACTTGCTAATGTCACTTGATCCCGAATTCTGGATTTGTCATGTTTAGTTTACTTGTTATAGGACTGGAGCAAATGTATGATCCGAAAAATGACAATAGTTGCGTCCGAAACCATAAAATTATTTTTTGGTTATTTATGTATTATGAACTTCTGATAATGCTATCAAGAACAATTACTGTAATCTATGCGCGCATTACAGTAACCTACTTTTGCTTTTTGGTGAGAATAGTGTTTCCACTAAGTTGGTGAATGAAAAGCACTTTTATATTTTGCCTCACTGGGATGTGTGTTTCGCCAAACAACGCGAATGTTTCACTCTAACCTCATAATAAATTATGTTAATTATTTTTATGCTTACCATTGTTTTACACTGTTTTTCAAATTTTAGATTGATACACAAATACCCGGGATAAAAGGTTTTCATAGGTACATTTTAATGTGATGTCACTGATAAAATTAGAAATGTAATAAATATTATTTTAAAGTAAAATATTAGACGAATTTCTTAATTTTAATTTTTTTTTTAAAAAAAAAGCAAAAATGTTCTTGATTAAATATCTTTTTTAAGTAAGTCTGTTCCATTTTTTCCCGTCTTTTTCCACATTTAGCCCCTGAAAAAATATTAAATATTATGAAATCTAAAGCCCATTTACATATTTGTCCCAATACACTGGAAAATGTGTACCATCGAGGTTGTTTTAATTTTATAACCATTCACGGCAGAATTAGTGTAATTGCAAAATCTCTTATCATTATGAATTCCGCACTACATCCTCTGAATATTAGGGAAAATAGTTAGTATTAAAATAAAATATAGTGTGAGTAAATTAAATACAATGCTAGAAATGGGGAATGAAAATCATCCATTGTACTTTTGAGATGCAATTACCTTTTGTGTTTTTGTTTCTTAACTGCACTTTAAGCTTTTGTTTAATATATCATATTCAATGCCTAAACATGTTAATAATAAATTGCTGTCGATACAATATTTTGCTTTAGTGCGAAGTGTTTGCTTTTTGATGACCTATATACCAGATAATGATAACGGATTAATCAAACATCTCACTTGTCGAACAGACTACGCAGTTGCGTGCTAGGAATGTTCACTCTGTTCAAACAAACGATCCAGGTAAATGTATGAAATGTATTTTATTATATTCTTTCTTTTTGATTCCGGAAGCAAATGTATAATTAATGTAAATTAAACGATCCTCAAAATTTTTCCGTCAACTGTTCCTTTAGTTAACCACTTGAACAATTCTCTAAATAGTATGGTTATTTTAAAACTATTTAAATTGATAAAAATGTGCTAAACGTTATCACACAATAGTTTACTGTTGATGATGTCAGTAAATAACAATTAATAAATATGCTTTTTGGAATCATTATAAATTACCATTATAGAAAAAATAAAAACGAAAAATTACTATTTTCTTTTTTATTATTATTTTTGGCCCTGAGTTCTGATTCCGAAACACTTTCTTTTTCTCTCTCTATAAATGACTAAAATATGGGTTATGACGTCATATGAAACAAAAGAAAGAATCATAATATCGAGTTCCGAGGATAATACTAGGATGACCAGTGACCTAGAACAATCGGTTCATCATTTTCATTAATTAATTTAGTTTAATTTTAGTTCAAATCAAGTTAATTTTAATTTCAGTATATCACGTAACAACGAATATAATCAGCATATAAAAATGTAATAATTTTAGGAATTTCATTAACATTCTTAAAGACCAAATTAAACTCATTTTACTGATTGTATCTCAACGTTAGAATACATCTTAAATACGAACCAATCATTATTTAAAGATCATGAAATTGAATTAGTTATATTCACCTAAATGAGATGGTTTTATTCCTATTCCTATGCATGAAGTACACAAAGCTATCACGCACAACTGCCTCACGAACGTAGAGGTAAATATGAATTGACACTTACGTACAGCAAACAGACGTCTAAGATTTGCATAAGGCGCCCTTGCTGACGACCAACTGCTAAAAACAGACACAGCTGTATGTGCATCAAACAATACCCACGGTGATCCTGCCCTGAGAGCTGGACGAACCCCACTAACCCACGACTATATAAGTGTCATCTAAGAAATAAAACTATTTCGAAACGGCGATTCATGTTTTATAGCCAACAAAAGGGCGGAAGTTAACAATCAGTGGTACAAATGGATAACATAAAGTGCTCAATGGTCTCAGTCTAATTCATTGATCGCACTCATAAATAATATCAAGAAAGCATAACCAAGCTATGGCTGATTATCAATTTTTTTACAGATATTTCAATGTTTGGGATTGTCAAAATTCATTTTTATATTGAGGAGTACAATGTTACTCAAGTATACAACACTACAGGTCTAAGAGGATTGAAAAATAAACATTTCAATACTTTTAGAAATAATTTAATTTAATTTTAAGTCAAAATAATATGTATTAACTTTCGATGATTTCCTACCTTCAAAGAAGCCCAGTTTAAACCCAAATTCACTCCTTTAAAGTTGATGATAACGGAAAATGATCATGCTTTGTTAGTGTATGTTCCGTGGTTTGTTATATCATTAATGAATACAAGACTGGAATGGTAGACTAGGATGATCACCCTGCCTCCCAAGAATATGGCTACTTTTTGCTGGCTATTTTGAAGTTCCCGCCGCGTACTAATAAGAGTCTAGATTCATTTTTCTGAACCACCAAGAAATCAATAATAACTGCACCAGATAGGAATCGAACACAATGTACCGAACCAGGCATCCTCAGACCCCATGGCTATCACCTCCCTCAAGAATATACTAAGTATAATTTAGAAATAAGCTACCTGAACCAAGTTCTTGTCCTAAAGTAAACAGTTTGCAGGTATGTAATACATGTGTATATTTTTGAAATTTACTTGTGACACCTATATATATATATACATGTGTGTTGCTCATTAGACAGGATAAGATGGAAATAAATAAATAATAAATGTTACACTTATATAATTTTTAAAATACGTAATTTAGGTATACTTTTAAGTAGTATATAGTTGAAAAATAACAATTTTAATAACATTGTAAACAAGGAATTTCATTTGTTGCAAAAATGTAACGGAAAAAATATCGCATGTTATTTATCTTTATTGATTCGAACTTTCTATAGGTTTTTTTTTTTTAATATTAACACATATTCCACGTTTTTGTTTTTATCCTTTTTTTGAAATAATTTTAGTATAAACCAACATTTCGGAATACCTTTCAGTCTTAAGAATTATCCTGTACAATAAAATTTGTGTCCAATCCAATCTTTGTCGCATTTAAAGAGTGCAGATCAATATAAAAAGTATGGAGTTTGTTAATATTTAAAAAAAAAAAAAACTATGGAAAATACGAATTAATAAAGTTTTAATCTTTAGTTTTAGGAGTGTGGTATATAATAAGCATATTATTTTTATTGAGAGTTTGGAGATATAGTTTCATTGAAAAATTAATTGGTTCCGGAGGTAGAAATAGTAAATATTTAATTTTAGGCAAAATTGATTTTTCATTGCTGATTTAAAAAAAATAAATAAATAAATAACAAATTATGATGAAGCTTAGCATAATTTTATCCGGTACAAAATTAGATCCGGTATTTAAACATTAGTTAAATTTTTTTCTAATAATACAAATAAGGAGATCAGTATTGTTCTTTCAAGTTTTTGCTATATATAACCAAAACTTTAAAAAATATATATAGAACAAACAACTATCTTTTCCGAAGTATTTTTTTTTTACAATTTAATATATTATATTATTATTATTTTATGGGCACAACAGACGATGGAGGCCTAAGTCCTCGCGCGATGTATTTACCAATATTAGGAGGTAATATTCTATTATAAATTACATATTTACGTATTATAAATTTTTTCGCAGGGTGGTTTCGTCACTCCCACGCCTATTTTTTGTGAGTGCCACCCATTGGCTAACGGGCCTCACAAATGCCCGAGGGGGGGGGGTTGCCAATGAGTTTTGAATTATTTTGTGCTTGAAAAAAAAAGCCCGGGTGGGACCAGGATTTGATCCGACAACCTGTAGATTGCTAGACTGACGCGTTACCACACTGCTACTGCTGCCCCATTTTTTAACAATTTAATATATTAGTCTTGTAAAAATAGCTTAAAATTTAGCTGCACCTAGAAGTAAGTATGAATAAGTTTCTGTCAATGGATTCTGACCTAAAAATGTTTAAAAGAGAAAGTGGCAAAAAGTTTACCCTTCCTTTTGGTTATCAGGGCGAATATGGCAATTTTATCAAAATGGCGCCCGTATATATCTAGGTTTATTGCCAGTAACTCCTAAAGTATATATCAAGTGGCTGACATATCGTAATAAACCATTTTACAGTGCATTTAACGAGCTTCAATTCGGCCATAACATAGTTCTTTCTTTTTTGTCTGATCATTTTAGAGTTATTATTTTTAGGATAATACTCCATATTATAGGATAATACTCACCAGGACCATATTCCATTTAGTAATACACACGGTCAATCAGAAATCCTCCAGTAATTTTTAATATTCTTTTCGTGCAGTTAATCATTTTCTAGATTTTGAGCAGTGAACGAAAAATCGGAGAAAATGTTAGTTCTTATCTTCAATGAAATGGATTTCCGAAGTTGCTCTTTTGAAAATATTCCAAAACTTACTTTTCAAGGACACTTACTGTACCTGTCCATTAGTCCGGGAAAAAATTGAAATTTTTTCTTACAGAAAATTCTCGTCAACATTTTATTAGTACTGTACAGAAACAAAAAGTATGAAACTTGTAAAGGGTAAAAGATTTTACTTCTGGATACAAGAAATGAAAAAATAAATAAAAAAAGGGAGGAAAAAAATTGGAATCCATCAACTGAAAAAGCGTTTCTAGGTATAAAGCTAAATACACTGCACAATACAGGCTCTGTAAACCATATTCGGGTATAAATAAGTTTTATTTCAAAATTTAAGTATGTAGGTAGAGTTAATCTACACACATACTTGTTATATACCAAAATTTGCAATGTTGAGCTACTAGTATTATTTTAACAGTAATTGGCTATAAACCTAAAAATATACAGCTGCCATTTTGAAAAATCTGCTATATTAGGCCTAACTACGGTCATTATACTTTTTTATTGTAATTTTTTTTTTATAGTTTTACATCAGAATCCATTGAAAGAAATTAGTTTACAATTACTTCTCGGTTAACTTACTATTTTACTAGACCATATTTACTTCTAGTTAATGTTAGTTATTATATATTTATATTATACTATATACTTTATATTTATTTATATTATATATTATATAGATATTCATGCCATTTTTTTTATTTCGGGCACTTTTTAAATATTGCTCGATTTAACTATCTTAAAGTCTCCTCTTCCCGTTTTAAGCTAATATTTCAAAAGTTATATAGGACCGTCGCTCCCCGGGGTCTTAGTGGGGCGGGCCCAGTGGGGAAGGTTGCCTTTTTTGTGTTATGATCTCCTCTGTGAGATTGTGACATGTCATACTGTCATAATATATATATTATATGTATAAAAAATAACTATTATATATAATGGCCGACTGAAACAATCTGACTCTCTACATTTTTTTTTATATAATGCAAATGCTTAACTGTAATAATAGAAACACCTACACCCCGCTCGTACACCATCCTTGAGACCTACAACAGGTGGGCCGATCTTGCCAAATTCTTAATCTAAGGTCTGGCGAACGATATAATTTAGATTTATATCATACGGCTTCACGGCCATAAGTGAAAATTCATCAATTTGTCTTCCACATCAAATATGGTAAAATGATCATCACTCTACTGCAGCAACTCTCTTTAAATCTTTAATATAAAATTCGACTTCATAAGAGAGCAATAAAAATTAATCTTTCAGTGCAAGAAAAAAGAGAACAATGGAAAACCATTAATCAATGATTTATTAAAAGACAGCAATCAATATTTTTATAAGAGGTTTAAATAACGATAAGGTATCAGTAATATATTAACAAGAGTCATGCGGATATTGCTTTAAATATAAATTGTATTACTAATTTAGTTTTGCTCTCATCAACCTTGAAAAGTATGTATCAGATTTGGATTAGATTGAAGCTTATGCTCATAAGTGGGCCATATTTTCTGAGGAGAAAATCTTTATTCAGTTTTATTATTAGTATTACTGGTTTAAGTGATATCTATTACTGAAGGTAATAATTTAATGTCGAACTATTCGTTAATGCACATTGCTCGTCTTTATTGGCGTAGCTTTGAGGTTTTCAGTCATAATTATAAATGGGGAACGGCAAGTGCCTAGTTATCAAATGCTATTTGAGAGACCAAAGGCCTTAAATGATATATAAATTTAAATAACATCTGTAAAACAAATACAATTTATAATTATTGATAATAATCATAAGTTTAAAAAAAAAGGTTTTAATACTTTTGGCGTACGGTAAATATTTTTCAAAATATTGATAGATGAACGAAAAATGTGAAAAATTTTAGTTTTATCCTTCAATATGAACAACATGAACTTCCTACAGTCTTGAAATTTCGAGCTAATGAATCAATAGGTATTAAGTTATTATAATTTAGGTTTAATATATGAATAAACAGTGACAGAGTAATTACTGAGATTATTTTATTAATTAAACCTAATTAAAAATTATGAAAACGTATTGGGTGCAGTAGTTGATTAGGAAGGACTGTTTCTGGACTATCGGCAGTGCAAGGTCATTAATCTACGGTCATTAATGATTGGAGAAGTTTTCTGTGGGGTTCGGTCAGCAAAGTACAACATAAATAAACAAAACAATATTTATTTATTTTAAATAAATTTTTGAAAATAAAATATTTATTTATTTTAAATAAATTTTTGAAAATAAAATATTTATTTATTTTAAATAATTTTTTGAAAATAAAATATTTATTTATTTTAAATAAATATTGTTTTGTTTATTTATGTTGTACTTTGCTGACCACACCCCCCGACAAACTTCTCCAATCATTAATAATTGTTTTATGTACTCAAGAAAATATATTATGTACATGTAGAAAAGTTACTAATATTCGTCTATTTTTTTGAAAACCAACACATAAATGAAACTAATAATTCGTTAAACGAGATTACATAGTTCAATCTATAACCCCTAAATATCCATCCTAAGAAGGATTTTAGTATATTGTATATTAGTAAAAAACAATAAAACCAAAACAATCACATGGTTTTATATTCGATGGATTATTATTTTATATTTAATTATTGTACAATTTAATCACAATAAAGCAACAAGGCAGTGGAACTAAGAAAGTACTTGTGAACCCAATAAAGATAAAAAGATATTGGTGAAGAAATAATCTTCTGGACACGAGCGTCAGTAAGCGCAGTTTGAAGAGTCAATATTTTTTCTCCCATTCGAGTTTAAAAAATAAATATCTCATCTCTTTCCGTTCCCTCTCTCATCTAATCTATCCCCTCTCCTTGACCTTCCGCGACTTTATTTTATGGTAACCCTGTTTGTATATGATTACCAATGGTTATCACATGAGTCTCCAACAAGGTTCACTCTTAATTCCAAAACGTCTAAATGTAATCCTTTAATTTTATCTTTAAATACCTCACGAACAAGGGAAATGAAAGGAATCATTCAATATGATCCAGGATTAGTTTTTTTTTATCTAATCTTTACTAGATTTATTTATACCGTCAATAAAACTGCGATTATGCTAGTCTCGTGAAATTAAATACTTTCTTCACAATTCCGTTTGACAGTAGAATATATTACGTAATTAGCTCTGTAGACATTCCAAAGATCACAGACTCGATTTAATCTTTGGACGATTTAAAACTGTACTACGTCATACCTCAAGATAACACGTAGGAAGTTATCTTAGTGTTAAGCTGAGCATGTCGGATATCTTACAAAACAACAAGGCATGGATATCTACAGATTTAGGGAACTACAATCGATTGGAAAAACAAATCGACAACAAAAACACGTGTTCTGAAATTTTACTCAAAGAGCTAAGGAAGATGTATTGTGTCTGTAACTTCAAACAATATCCAAAAATAAAATTGTCAAATGTGCCAGTATTCAAAGCAGCGATAAATGATATTGGTTGATTGTAGGGAGATAGTCCGAGTGACGGTCAATAAAGGTATCAAAATAGTAACAGAAAAATATTTATTGTAAACCATCTTTTACTATTTTACTTCATAACTATTGACAAGAGGTGTTACGGTTGTCATGGTGAAATAAAAACACGGGCTAGATCTGCGTAGACAAGAGGTGTTGTGGTTTTCATGGTGAAAACAAGCGATATGTTTTAGACGAGTGGGTTTTGGTTTTGTGAAGGCGACAGTTTGATTTTGGAACGTTACGATTGTTCAATGTGAAGTGGTAATAGTTTAAAGGCTCGCTGTCTGTACTGTTTGAATCGAAATAGCGCCATATGAGAAATCTTATCGTATGTGTTTTGTTTTCACCATGACAACCCTAACACCTCTTGTCTAGGCAGATCTAGCCTGCGTTTTTATTTCACAATGACAACAGTAACATACCTTGTCTATGCAGATATCTCCAGTGTTTTTATTTCACCATGGCAACCGTAACATCGTGTTTGAGGTACTGCATGGATAGTACTATGGTAGTCTATGGACTGAAGTTAATTTGTAACAACTCTGTAGTATAATAGTAGGAAGTAAGCGCAGTCAATCTAAGATAGTAAACGCAGTACTATCTTTGGAATACGATTGACACTAAATAAAATCAAAAAATAATTTTATTAGTCAAATGTTCTACTAATAAGGCAAATATTTTACTATTGTTTTTAAAGTAGAATTCATTAAATTTATAGGTCTTAGGATCAACGTATGTGAAAACATCATTTTAAAAATATATAGTCCTTTTCAGTTGACCTCTTCTGATTTACAATCAAACTAATCGTATATCAAGTCGTGCAGAGTGACCTTAGTTTTTAGAAAAAGTCTTCTAGTTTGGATTAATGGGTTTGTCTAAATTTACTCTAATGTAAAACAATACTTTTGTTCTATCAACTCTATGACTGAGCCCTTCAATTGACAAGGTGGCTTTCTTCGTTGTTTTTACGATTGAATAAATAGACAAGAAGAAAATGTTAATTTTAGTTACCTGCTGTATTTTTAAATGTCAGCTATACTCAGAAAAAAAAATAAAAATAAAATAAATTAAATTTGAGAGCAAGAACTATTATTTAAGCGCATTTTTGAAAACTGTAAAATTAGCGTGACTTAGACATTCTTTCAAGCAAAAGGTTCAATTATTAGTGATATTGCATATCATAAGTCATATAAACATAAAAATTATTGAAATAAAAATTCGATCGGGATTGATATATAAAATTCCGCGTTTAAATTGTCCAGCTATCTATATAGGTGAAACAAAGCAAATGTTGGGGGATGGAATATATCAACACAGAAATGATACAAGAAATAAGGAAAAGAATCCTAATAAAACAGCATTAGTGCAGCATGCAGCTAAAAAGAAACCTAATTTTGATTCTGATAACACCATAATTTTACATGAAGAAAACAATATGTTCAAAAGAAAAACACTTGAGTCAATTTATATATCAGAGAACATCAATTATACAGTTAATTTTAAAACAGATACCAGGAATTTAAACCAACATCATGCAGAGATTTTAAGTAAAAAAAACTTATGAAAACTTTTTGTTACAATTTACAATTAATTTTGATATGAATTTTAATAATTGGAATAAATACAAATTGAGACCAAAATGCAATTTGAATTAAATTAATAAAAGGCCTGACCTGAGTGTATGAAAGGTTATAAATTAGTTTGTTTATATGACAGTGATAGTGTTGATTAATCGAAAATTAAACGTTTTAAAAATTATTGAAGCTTGAAAAGAATAGGTAACTAAACATAAGCTGAGGTAAGCTTATTAATAATTAATATGACTCTCTATTAATTGACTGTTTCATAGGCTGTTTTGGGTGTGACTTATAATTGATAACCTGGGCAGAATAGCCAGCAAAACATTTTAAAATTTTTGATGTGAGGTGAGAATTTATATTTGAAGGTATGTTGTATTATTAATAATAATTTTGTTGTTTAAATTGTTACAAATGAATGTATAATAAGCTGTTAAATGTTTAGATTGTCCTTGAGGATGGCCGAAATGGCAGAAACGTTGGACTATCGATATAATAAAGAGTGTTGAGACTAAAAAAAGGATACCATTTGATTTATTTAATAAAAATTATTTCATTTCGTATTTGACTTAGACCGTAGATTCTACCGTGGACTGCGGTTACTTTTTGACACAACCCTAATAGATTTGAAACTGTAGGACCATAGTAGAGAAAGAAACCTCGGAATATATCCACTTCGAAACAAAACCAAAAATATTTTTCGTCAAATGCGATGGTTTCGTTAACTTCGTAAAAAAAGCCGTAGGCTAGTCAGATAAGGAATGTGTGTCAACAAAACTCTCACCGTTACAAGCAAATGTGCGACGTTCAATCTTCGAGTACAAACCATCCGGACATTAAATTAAAACTATTCAAAGAATATCTACATAGAAGAAATAACAACTTAAATATGAATATAAAGAGTACTTGATTGCTGAATAATATTCCACAGCAGGAGTATTATTAAATAGGAAAGTGCCGCTAAGAAATTAAGATAAGGAAACTACTGACAAGGCGAAAAGTAAAGGCAATGGCGCTATACAGGCGCAGGAATGCTGAACGGCAATTTTCTACTGAACAGTTACAAGGATATTTGATTATTAAATAAATAGCTAAAATATGAAGGTAATTAAAATAATTATCAGAATTATAAAACTTAGTAAAATTAAAATGATACATGAATAAAAAAATATATTCTTACAATTAAATTTGGTTTCTATGCGTCGAATAATCAAAATTTTCAGTTCTTATTTGCATTACTTTGGCATTTGTACAAGCTAGAATAATATTTCACATTTTTTTTAGTTTTAATACTAAATAAAATTTATGACAATATTGAAACAAAAATTAACTCTTTACGACTTTTTAAGATTAAGTTCTTTTAAAATCCAAATCAAAAGAAAAATTGGCCTGTCTCTTATGTTGTGATATATCGTCAAAAATATTTTTCCTACAAGAAATATTTTGCAGAACGAATTCTTAGTCAATTTAATCATTTAAGCCCATAAGAGAATGTTAAGGCTCAATGGTTCTTTTTAAAATGACAGATAACCAAAAACGGATTAATGATAAAAACTGTTCAATTTATAATTATTATTTTTTTTTCATGAAAGGTAATAAATATAAAATTCAAAATGAGTATACAGGATACAATCAATTTATTTTACAATTTAATAAAAATTTAGTAATTACCACTTAGATAGTTTTTCAAGTTCTGAGTACAATCAATTTCGCGTGTTCTATACCCTCATTTTTTATTTTATACTTGAACTTTTTGTAAGAATTTGATAAAAAAAAAAATAATAATAACTTTAAAAAATTTTTCAACTTTTTTCCCTCAAATTTCAATTTTTAATATTTTTTGTCATCAACCATTCATAAGAGAAAATGTTGAGGCTAAATAAATTTATGGTCTAATTAAATTTACTTCAAATTCCTTCTTTTCGGTATTTACTGTAAATATACTACTGTAACTAGTAAGATATTAGTAAATTAACTGAGTGTTCATAAAACATTTTAACTAACATTATTATAAAAATTAACTTTATTTTCCAGTAAGCATTGTACCATTCTGATGAAAAGGCTAGAAAGAAATATTTTATTTTTTAATTAAAAAATAACGCAGTTTCAAATCAGGTTCGAAAGGGTGGATTAAATAATGTCTACTAGTTAACTAAATAGCTACTACTCTTTAATTTCTTACTGCCATACAGTGAACTAATACGTGAATTTGAATTTTTTTTCAATTTTATTTTAACCCACCAGTTGCGTCAAGAAATTATTTAAGGGATTAGAGTCGCATAAAAACAATTTGGGATGCTTTTATTTTTATCAACAAACGCTATTTCATAATTTTTTAAAAAATGGCATCCTAGAAATTATCTAGACCAAAATGCATTTTATCCAATGCAATTTATGGATTTTCTTAAGCTTTTAAGTTTGTCCTATACTACAAAATGAATTTCGTTCATTATATAGGATTTTTTGTCTAAATCGAAATGAATGTAAAAATATTTATTTGAAAACAACTATAACTATAGTTATGGGTGTGCCACCATCCTCACAATATCCTTCGTAAAGAAATGCTTCTTTTATTTGAAGAGGAGTATTAACAAGAGTCGAGAAATGTCTAGCTAGCAATAATAGAATCTTTACTGTTAGATCACAAGATAAACATGGTGGGAACATGTTATGGGAGCGCAGATTTAGATAATTTGGAGGAAACTAATAATTTCCTTTTGAGAATTCGGCTCGATTATTATTCAAAATTAGCTAACCTCTTTGCAAAATAAACGATCTATTTATATTTCATGCACAAATATTTACTGGCTGATGTAAATTATAAACAAAAATTCCCCTAGCTACGTACCTGGAGGGGAAAGTGGGCATCTGCTAGGTGATTTTATTTTTATACAAATGTATTTTTTCTATACTGAAAATATTTACTATTTATAATATTAAGAGAGAACTAGATGAGATATATAGCGTTTAACATTTCTTTCTCACTAGGGGTATACATGATCTTTAGTTTAACATCTAAAAGCGTGTTAAATGGAAAAAGTTATGTTCAATGGAGAAATATTTCCTCCATTTACCATGTTAAAACGATATAACATGGTTAAGAGTCTGTAACTAGGTCTGTTAAATGGAGAATAAAGTTACGCAACAGACCAACTGAGCTCGTCTACATTTATTTGTTGTGTTAAGTTACTTTCTCGCAGTTTGTGTTTTGATTATGTTAATATTTGGACGCTTTTAAACAAGAAACCCAGTAAACAAACGCTCATATAATTATTACTTTACACTCACATTAGGCATGTTGTAATAAATTACTTTAATCAAAACTTAGAGGTTTTTTATGGGCGTTGATGAATGTTAGGTTTTATGCCCTTTAACAAAAATTTTTCTAAGGAAGGTTGCTAAACAAGTTGCTCAGAAAAGCCGCTAGGAGCTCTCATGCATTAAACATTTAACAAAACTTTAAATAGGGCTGCTCACAATCCTATAACATGGTAAATCATTTTACATTTAACACGACATCATGAATATCCCTACTGAATGTTCTTATTTTTCGGTACAGTGTGTTATTATTCTGTTTCTGTAATCAAATAGCAGAATATAAGAATAAGTGGATTACATAAAGATTCAACCAAGTGTTGGCAAAACACAATCAGGAATGTTCTGAAGGTTGAACACTTATGGTAATATCAATGAGTATCTGTTTGATATTGCATCTGATTCTAGTCATACCCTATGATGCACTTAATTGCACACGCGATAAAAGTTGCTTAAGGCAACGTTACCTGAAGCGTGATTCTTCGAGTTAGTATGCACATATGATATGCCTCTTAAACCTGATATTTACCAGCGTTGACGCACGCCTCTTATGTTAATTAGCAATAAGCATTCCAATAGTGTTTATTACCTCAACATGTTACGACACTGACCTAATCGGTACCTAATATACATTAAGTAACTTTCTGCACAGGGATTATAAGTAGCTACAATAGAGGCTTTGACCATAATAATAATTTTTGATAGAGGAGGAAATTAGTATAAACCAAAAATTTCCAGAATATATTAAGTGTTTTACATACCATAGAACTTTTTGAAATTAACGTGATCCTTTGTTCAAAGATGTAGGCGAATGTGTTAATCTTTTTCACGGGTTAAATGAAATTACCGGGTGGCCTAAAGAAAATATAAACTTTTTTTTATCTCATTTAAGAACCTCCCCTATTCCAGATGTATACCTACAAATTAAAAAAAAATTAGATACCTATAGCATTTATCAGCTTTAAAAATTATCCTTAATCTAAACTGCAATATTTCATGCTGAACCTTCAATTTCCACATCACTAAGGTAATTATCGGGAATATTAATTAATTCAGCTTAGATTTATAAAATCAGTACTTTAATAATTATTTTGAAAAAGTACGAATTCCTTTTCATAGGGAACCCAATGAATTGTTTCAGAAGCAGAAGAAAGTCTAAGATATCGAAATTTGAATTTTTTGTTACATGAAGTAACCTCATTATATCATTTTCCAATCCATATTTATTTGTTAGATTTTTTAATTATTTGTATTCTCCTTTTAGTAAATTTAATTATTAAACTTCGACTTTTTTGTGGCGCATTAAGGCGACATTTTTTTTTTTTTTTTATTGGAGCAAAAGATTAATAGATTAGCATCGTGAACCGATGGATTATTATTGAAGTGTTAGAAAAAAAATAGATAGATGCTGCTGTTGAGTTCAATGCTGAACAAAGATCAATAGACTACTAGATAATATTAAATATGAAATGAAGAACATTGAACTTTTCAGTTCACTAAATTGTTCTTACCTGCAACTGCGACGTCATATTTTTTGGCAAGTTCCTATTTCAAATCTTTAAAATTACTACTGTGACGACAATGGCAAATGCATAATATTATTTACGCTATTGCAATGGCGCCGAAAATGAATTGCAAAGAATAGATTTTTTTTCTTGGCAAACTTCCTTGAAGACACCTTCAGGTCCTTCCTACGTTCCTATTAACAGAATTCCCGCTTCATTGAACAAAGTAATTCATGCAAGTAATGCAATAAACTCCTCCGATGATACATAAAAAAATAATAATAAATTCATGGCGGAATGTTACAACGAAATAAATTATTAAGCGGATGGAAACATCAAACTGTATTAAATCAATATTATATTATTATTATAATATTTTGAATCAATATTCGACGTCTATATGTTTATTGATGTTATAATTATTTTCAGATGATGTATTTATTTTTTGTTTGTTTATTTTTAAGTTGTGTGTATCTAGGGCTGTTTTCCTGTTCAAATAATACTCCACCATTTATATTTGTGTACACTTAAAATAAATTTATTTATAATTATTTGAAAAATGGGTGTACTTTTTTTTATGCACATATTTTACTCCAAATAGAATATACTAATACAAATAATTTACTAAGTGGTTTTAATTCAATCTATAATTTTTTATGCAGTTATATCATATATGCATAAATGGTTTAAAATATTCTCAGGTTTCAATGTTCATTAAAAATAAATGGGGTTCCATGCAAACTGGTTTTAATAATGTAAATAGGTTTTGTACATTATAAATAAATTAGTACACTCAAAAATTATTATATCTAGAGTTCTATTTAATTTGTATTCATTTTCGAGCTTTATTTTTTCTGAAATTATGGGAAAGTTTGCTGTGCATGATAAATAACTTCAAAATATTGTAATTCGGCTTATTTTGATTTTATGTAACAGTAAAGTTATTTATTGGACTATATTAAGGAATTGAAGTTTCTAATTCTTTTTCATATGAAAAAAACATTATCAAACCCGAAAATCGTTACTTACATAGTTCTTCACATGGTTTTTCGATCATTTTCACTACATAAAATAAATCAAAGAACTTGAGATGCCGAAAACATTTCTTCTTCAGGAAACTGTACCTTGGTAGAGTGTAAGCTTTATCAAAATTGTATGGCTAAAATTAATCACAACTAATTAAATCTGCCTATAGGCGGATTAGTGATTGGAATTGCGTGGTAGAGAACACACAGTCTGAGGTAACACTCGCATCAGTCCTGAGTTGGCGATTCTGGCATTCGTCATGAAGTCGCATGCTTAGGACCTTTATTTTGAATTCGTAATATCCATGAAAATTATTATTTCGCAGATTTTTTTTTACTACTTTTAAAATAACCAGGAATTGAAATATATTAAGGGAAAGCATAGAGATTTTCCCTCTGGGAAATTTTTTAGCAGGAACAAATATAAATATAAAAGGTATATTAAAAAGTAAATTTGTTGAAATATTAGCCCAAAAAGAGCTATTTACTCCAATAGTTCTCGAGATATTGCTTTTTAAAAAGCAAAATTTCTTTAAAATCTTCTGAAAGATTCGTAGTTAGCTAATTTATTTTGAGAAATCTATATTTCAGGAACTATGAGACGTACAGGTGTTCATTAGCACTCAAATTGCTAGTTTAATGGACTATAAATAAGTTTATGACCTTTACCTTCGAAGGAATAGCAGTTTTCATTATATTTGCTAAACTAAATTGATTTATAATTGTTGTGACAATAAGTTTGATTTATGAAAAACTTCATTTCAGAAACCATTGGACGTACAGATGTTTGCCAGCGCTCAAATTACACTTATCTTCCTAGGAGTAGTAGTTTTTATGATATTCACATATGAATATAAATTTGGTAAATGAAAATTTGTCCGAATAACTATAAATCAATTTATTTTAACAAATTCTATGTAAACTATTACTCCTACCAAGATAAACATCATAAAATACTTTATAGCTCATTAAACTAGCTTGAATTCGAGTGCTAATAGACATCTGTACGTCAAATAGTTTTTAAGATATAAATTTCTCAAAATAAATTCACTAACTACTGATCTTTCAGTACGTCCCATACAACATTTTTATGAAATGTTGCTTTTTAAAAAGCTATATATCGAAAACTGTTTAACGTAAATAACTCTATGAGGGCTCATATTTTAGCAAATTTGCTCTTCTTTAAATGACGTTCTCTTAGATTTTATTGTGTTGTAGCTACTTCTTGAGATATAGAGCTCCGAATGAAAAATTAGTTTTTTTATTGTTTTGAAGCAGCCGCCATTTTTTATTCTCCCTACCTATACTTGGCAGACTCATAAATTTTGACTAGTAATTATACATAGTTTTCATTAAAGTAATCAAAAAGTGGGCTGAGATAACTGCCTTTTTTCTCTTCTTGGGCTCTTGTACTACACACTATTTTATGACAAGTGGTCCCACCTGAACACACTGGTATTTTTAAATTTAAATTTAGCCTAATTAATTTTTTCTAAAATTCTTATAGTTTTTTTGGCAATTAAATTGGGAAATTGGCAATTTAAGTGTAAAATATAATGAAGTATGTTAAAATGATAATGATAAAGCACAAAATAACATTGGCTTTGTTCTTCAGCAAAGGATAATAGATTAGATAGATTGTATAAAAATAGATTAGAGGCATTACATACAATTAAACGAATTCACTGACAAAAATTTTTAATTAAAATTAGATCATTGAAGGTAAACATATATAAAATCTATAAAAATCCCTACTTACACAACAGAGCTTCCAGTAGATGTTCGTTGAAGAGTACTGAATCTGATGATGCCTCGGTTGGAATGATGCTTGTCTATCCGTGAATTTTCCTATAAATATCAGCATATCGTTCAAGAATACTTGGGGAATCCCCTGATGTCAAATAATTTATATCGTACACTACGTAAACTGTTGAAAAACAACAATTATCTTATCTTTATTGTGGGCTTGATAAATTATATATTAAGGCAGTAATTGAAATGTACTCAAGCGACCTTACACACTCCACCATGGCTGTCATCAAGTACGAATGATTTCAATGCTTCATTAATTTTAAGGCTTTATTAATTAATAGCCATGAAATAATTTGTGCCATTGCGGATACAAACAAGCAGATTAGATTGCCGCTTCCAAAACGCTAATAAATAATGTAATAATGCTCTTCGTTAACAACTGCTCGTACAGACATTATTCAGATAGTTAATGCTCTTTTAGGCTTCAATTCCAGGAAGCTAACAAAGCTAACAAACAGCATACCACGACCTACTTTTTTCAATGGAGTGTCTTTAGGAACCAAAAAAAGACATTTACTGAATAAAACTAAAGAAAATTCCATAAAAGTACAGTACCCATTATAGAAAATGGAAACTTTTTCTCTTTTTCTGCAATGGATTCCAAACTGAAACAGCGGTAGAAACATTTGATATACGAGCACTTAATAACATAAGCTATGGTGAAACTATACCAATCGACAATGAATGAAAAACTAAAACATGAACGAATAAAGAGTAATACGAAAATATTTTGTTTATAATTTAAAGTATTGAGGGAGACCGAGAATCTCTCTGCAATTATTTTAATGACCATACAGCTATTAATTAGTACAACAAACCTAAACAATGAATGCGCGTGGAATCAATTAGGAATAAGTTCTGAGAAAACATTAAAATATGGCAGAGTGAAAACATTCCTAAGGGATATACTGTGCAAACATCTGTTAGTGTAAGTTAAGTTTTAGGGAAAAAAGTATGCGTCTCTTGAGCTAATTTTGTTGTATTTTGTCTTATAAAAATAAATCTAAAATTTTTACAAAATAAATTAAAACTATTTCAACTTTTTTTTTTTCACGGACCTGGGCCCACAGGTAATTAATAATATTTTAATATTAACATTAACTTAATAACCCTTTATTAACATAAACTTAATAACCCTTTATTAACAAATAAAAGGGAGGTGAGCAAGTGAATAAACTTGATCATAGTAAATTTTTTCCTTGATATAATGATAAATGTATTCTGTAAATAAAATATAGACAAATAAAGATTCTTCTTTGGAACGTAAAAGTATAACTTTTACATGCTTACTCTATTTATTTATGGGGGATAGAAATTCGAAACCAGCACGGTCCATTTTATTATATTTAATTTTTTTTTAAACTAACAGTGTAAAATGAACATAATCAAACCATGTGCTTGAAAAAATAAATAAATAAAATAATCTCTAGTCACATTTACGCTATATATAATATTTACACAATCGACCTGATCCCTAAGCCCACTCTATCCCCCACGTGTGAGGGGTAGAGCAGAGCCCATAAGATCCCAGCGCATCCCTCTCACCACATCACTGGTAGTGAGCCAGTGGAGGCTGAGCAAGTGCGCTAAAGCCACAAACACTCAACTTGAGTGGAGAATCTGACCAATTCCAGAACTCCAATTGACCATTTTTATTTTACAGCAAGTCTCTCGGCCACTGCCGTTTCAACCTTCGAGGTGGATTGTAGGGATGGGTGGAACTGGATAAGGATTGAACCAAAGGATTAGGAAGGTTAGAAAGGTTTATATGGAATTTTGAGAATTTCGTAGGTATGAGGTCAAGGACAAAAGGGATATGAAGGTCATGGTGCAGTGATCTGTTGGAAACGTAATAGGGTGCATTAACTATGGTTCTAAGAATTTTGGATAGAAAGGATTGGATACGTTTGATGTTCGACGGTTTAGCTGTTCCTCTAAAGTTCAAGTTCGTAGGTCCAGATAGGTCTGAGTATAATCTTATAAATTAGAAGTTTGTTTTCTACTGAGAGATGAGAGGTCAGGATGAGCATTCGGTATAGTTGGCTGAGTAGTTTGTTGAGTTCTTGTCTTTTAAGTCTAGTATGTTGATTCCAGGTGAGTCTTTTGTCTAAGAAGAATTATGGCATTGCACCGTGTCGGATTTGGGCAGACGAATATTATTAAAAGTAAAAGGTGGACAGAAGCTGCGGGTGAAAATCACATGGATGCATTTCGATTCGTTGACTTGTTACTAGATTATCAAGTATTAAAGAACTTCCTCTACAAGGAGTTAAATCATATATCTCTCAATTGATTTTAGAAGAAATTCTTTTACCTAGTGATAATATCCTCAGTGTATTCCTAAATGCCACGTCTGAAAACTTCTGAGAATTTTGAGAAATATGATATTGTGCATGAAAATTTAAAAAATGTTAATAAACGTCAATTGACCGTTTATTATTTTTAATTAGTGACGCCACATATTCTTGGGTCTTTTTGTTATAGTGAAAAGGAAAGAAACCCAAGATAAAATGGAGCAAAACCCAAGATAACATTTATCATAGATACGTCACATTGGCTTTGCTTCGACTAATAGTACCAAAACTTATAAATTAAAATAAGAAAATATGAGGCTGGGGATTTTCGATCGTATAGAGCCCAAAACTGGCGTTCTCGTGTCAAAAGCGGTGCCGGTTCGAATCCAGTGTATGCGTGTTGGCCTTTATTTCGTGTTGGACCAAGGAAGAAATCTCAAGTTTTTCACCCTGGCTAAAATAGGTTGTTAACTTGTAGGATAACCCGTCTTTCATGCCCTGAATTGGGGATCATAAAGATGTTAACCCCCTAATAAAATTAATTAAATAATAAAATTAAATTAAAACATGATATATAGATTTGGCCGGTTCTGGAATTCTACACCTCATATATTTTTTTACAATTTTTTAATAATTTCATTAAAAAATATAAGACGTTAAATTAATATTTAAATAATATAAAAAAATAATACAAATAAATAAGAGCTTTAATTATTAATTGGAATCAAATATCTGCATGAGGCATAAAATACTTGTAATGCACTTAAATACTTTCTGTGTCAGCAAAGAGATACTACTATGTGGAAATATAAAATCAATGAATACAGTTAAACTCAATATTAACATTTGCGCCAAATTTCTGATGATAAACAGAGGAAGGGGAAAAGATATATAATAAAACATTAAATCTAAAAATATTCTACAACTGAATATCGATCTGTAAACGAGGTCCATGACCTCTACTAGTCAAAGGTCGGCGGTGTTGTATGTTACCTGTAATACCTCATAAATTTCACCATCATCACAATTTCAATATCCCTATCAGCTCATTAAACCGTTAATAATCATTAAATATTTTTCAATTCAAGAGCTCTATCACCAACTTTCTTAATTTAGCATTCTCTTTCGCCCATAATGAGCATAATAAATAAAGAGAACATAAAGTTTCCTTTATGTCAGAAACAATCGTTCGATACAATTTACGATGTAATTCAACAAAGTTAATCAAATGTATACAGAGATAAAACAAGAACACGAGATAGAAGAATTACGAGTGCACCCAGTTCAAAATAACGTGTTAATGTAATGCATATACAAATATTGAAGTAAGCATGATTACGAGTAAATATTGTTGTAACCACGATTTTTATGATTACACTCACATCGTTAAATCAATGTCAGAATTACGATTGTAAATCACGATAGCAAATAGGTTTGTAACTTTTTTATTTTTCAGGTAGTTTGCCACCCAGTGAGTCTTGTAATCCTAACATCAGCATGTTTAACAGTATAATATTTTCGTAATTTTCTATTAACGGGTTCATAATTTAACATTTATTTTATATTATCAGACCAAAATATTGTCTCAATCGGAAACTGTGGAAGGGCGACTAGTTTCCGACTTGTTTCATCAACTGAGAAGATTGAGGAAATAATTCACTCAATACGGATAACCGAACTGTTGGGGTGGCGAAGGGATGAGGAAGAGAAACCAAATATGACCTGTTGCATTTATTTTAGTTGGCAACTTTTGCTAGTGGTATCCTATCTGCCTTCTAAATGGTAATCTTTCCCATACACGATTCCGGCTTACAGGTAATTTTAATAGACCAATAGGTAAAGAAAAGAAGTGAATCGGTATAAAAAATATCCTACTTGGATATTATATACACGGATATAGAATAAAATAAAATAAAAACTGTTACTGAATATTTAAAAAAAAAATCACTGTTAGAATTTTTCGGGAGATTCCAAAACTAAATCTGAAGAATCTAAAATACCAGTCATTAAAAAATCAGTCAAAGTTTCACGAAATCAATTTACATCAGAAGGAAATATAGCTATGCCCTAACTGAGAAATGTTTGCACCATAACTTTCAGCTTGTCGTAAAGTATGCTTTACATCCTTGTCCACTCAACTTTACTTACTAAGTGGAATGTGTTAGGCGTATTTAGAAATAAGAAATGTTAGAAAAGAAATTATATTTTGGATAATATCTATATTTAAGGCTTAGTGGAAAAATAAAAATTAAGTATTTGTTTTTTCATTTCATCGAAAAATATTCAATTAATGTGGTTTCAAATCATGTGCCTCTAATGCATAATTTTTTTATTTTCTTCACCCGAAAACCACAATTTTATCGATAAATTATTCATTATTTTATTGCCGTAAATTATTTTATAAAATAACATAGCGAAAATAGAAATCTACCATCAGTGGATGGCGACCTTAATCTATTACTTCAATTTATGTAACCTTTAATAAAATTTCAAAGGTAGAATACCAAAGAAGCCAGAAAATGCACAGGTATTGAATATAAATCCTCTAGCAAATTCCTGGAATTTAACAGAGAAAGGTGAACAGGATATAAACCATATTGCGAACAAGCCCACAGTGTTGACAAGATATCAAGCATGCAGGACCAGCAAGCTGCCAGCATTCAGAGTTCATTGTGGCCCCAGCAATACGGTCATGTAAATACTAAGCAAACACAGCACAACTCTAGTGTTGTTATTTTGAGATGTCTTATCAATTTTTTTTTGAAAATATATCTGAATTGGCAAACTTTGACTGTTTATTTATTTTCTGGTGTTAGGTAAAATTACGTTTCCTTCTGGAATCTTTTAATGGTAACAGTTCAAATTCAAGAACAGCGGTTTTTACTCTTGACGAAAATAATGCATCTGCATGATGCATCATGTACCTTCTTGAGTAAATTTCTTTGACTTATGCGGTTGTTTTTTTAATTCGGAGTCTGATGATATTTCTGCTTCTTATTAATAAGAAGTGTTGAGTATTTTATTTTTTATTTTGCGTCCGCCCTAGGTGGCTAATTTTCTCAAATTGAGTGTAATTTAATATTTACAAACAGTTAGTAGCCTTTCATTAGCAATTCACATCCTTTTTAATGTGAACTAAAAAAGGAAAATCATATTTTCCTCTGATCACATTGCCTTAGAAAAGTTTCCATGCGTACTTAAATCAAATGATTATTAAATCATCTGCTGATTTGTTTGTGATTCTTGATTTCGTCACAACTGACATTATGAGTTTGCTGCGTGTAAATAAATGGTGTCTTGAAACTATATTCCGTGAAATGTTCCTCAGGGTATTTCAAAAGATATACTCCCAGAATTTGAGCATTTAAATGAAGAAAGCAAATTATTTCGTTATCAGAATCTAGAGTTTATTCGGGTGCCGAAGGTAACAAAAAACTACACCGCTTCAATACTATAAATATACAAAAGAATATAAGTATACATTTCATTACATATATATTATATAAAAATATATTTTGTCTAAACAAAAAATATTTACTAAAGACATTTTGATTGTCAGATGTACCACTATTCAAGCAAAGCAACAATGTGTTTACCATAAGTAATAAAAAATTTAAAAAAACAAAACTGTTATTTAATCGCAAACATTTTTAGCCAAAAGTGGTTCTTTTTCTTATTTAAAAGTAACACTAAGAAATTATTGCATATCGTTCTATTTTTTAAAATAAAATTTAAAAAATACTGAAACAATAATAAATAATTTTAAAGTTTAAAATTCAATACTTCATATTAATTTTAATATAAAGGAAAATAAACATAAACTAAAAACATACATTAAAACTGTGGATGAGTTGTTTTAAGGAACATAATAAATATTTGATATGGTTTAACAGAATCAAATAAACTATGTAAATAAAAGCAAGGCATGCTTGATAAACTGACATCGATTAGAGATAATCGATATATGGAGCTACAAGCTGAAAGTAATCACAACAGTTTGATTAATGACCTACAATCACCTGGTTGGTCAACACTAGTAATTTATTTCTTCATCGGTTATCCCAGCCGTGCCAGCGGGCACATCTTGACCCTCACACTAGAAAATCGGATTGTATAACGAGATTGGGCTATTTGAAAGCGCCTGTTGATATAGCCGCAAGGGTATGTTTTTGGAAAGACGGTAAATAAGAAATAAACAATGTATGGATTTGATGGTTATTAATACTCCTCTAAACCTGTAGTTTTGAATTTGATTAAAAATGGTGAACACATTGCTACCGGTGACAATGGTATTTCCGTTAATGGAAATATTAGACAATAAGATTTGTATGCCTCATATGTGCTAGCATATGTCCTATGCTATAAACTTTTAGGGTTTAAATGTCCTGTCCTACAGTATCCTTTCTAAATACTCCACTAACGGCTGTTTTACAGATTCAATACTTAGGACTCCATCTTGACAAGAGACTAACTTGGAATCCACCAACAAGACTGAAACGAAAAGAAACTGCTCGTAGATTTCGATCGCTACAACACCTACTTGATAAACGCTCTAAACTTCCCATTCAATACAAAAAAATATTATACACTATGATAATCAGACCAATTTGGACATGTGGAATTGAGCTCTGGGGCTATACCAAACCATCGAATTCCTTCCGCATCCAATCCTTACAAACTAAAATTCTTGATGCTCCTTCTTACGATAGATTTGGCCCAAAACAAACATGCCTCTTTTCATTCCAAGCTCCTTACCCATCTTAACCCATTAGTTCTTGATCTCTCATCCTTAACAATCCCTGATGATCCTCCGAGGCGTCTGAAAATAAGATGGCGACGGGACCTTCTAATTTAAATTAATGTTCGAAATACCACCAATGGGTGGTTCCTTCCCAAGATTTTCAAGGGCAAATGTAACATTCCACATATTTACTTATTGTATTTATTATTTTGTACAGATGTAAATTTCATTAAATAAATAACTAAAAAAAGGTTTAAATGTATTATTTGAAGGTTCAAGATTTGCATTAAACAGATTCCAATCAAACAAATCAATTTTATACAATACTTTTTTTTTTTTTACTTAAGGCATTGTTTAATAAGCAATGTGATGAAAATTACCAACAAGTTTACTTCATATATAAGTTGCCACAGATTTCCAACTAAGGAATGTCTCCAACTTTCAGCAGGTATTTTCATTATAAATGAATATGAGAGGAAAAACTTTCATAAAAAAGGAATTCTATTAAAATCGCTAACCTATACAGAGAAAGACACAATGACCTTATGAAAAAGGAAAAAAAAAGGCTATAAAAATATTCTATTAATTTCCACGGTAATAAGTGATTTACCACGCCTATAATGGCATGTGTGTTTAAAAAGAAACATTCATGCTTGGGGTATGAGAGAATTTCTTATCAATAATAAGAATTTAATTATATGGTTGCTTGGATAGACTAAACAAAATATTAAAAAAACAATTATCCATATATTCGCTGGATTTTATTTTCGTTATCAATTAATTACGATATACGGTAAAAACCTTTAAAAAAATCTTAATAGTAGCAAAACACATTGGCTTGGACTATGGAAAGTTATTCTTTGTATACGCTATTCAAAAAATTATTCAAAGTAAACAACTTGAGAGCTGTGATCGGTAAATGCAAGCAATCCTGTTATGTAATAATAACATATGTGAGTGAAAAATAGAGAATAAAAAATAGTATAAAATAAAAAATAGAGAATAATAACTAGACAAATACATATTTTTTTACTTTACTGCCGTCTTTAAAAAAGAAGAAAATATTTATAACGTCATTTAATCATCATTAAATTTACTTAACACAGATTTAAAATCGTTTAAGCAACACATAAATAAAAAATTAAAAATTATTTCTATAACTACATTATTGAATTCTAATTAGTTTGAACATTTTAACAATTTATAATAATAATATAATAGTACAGATACTTTGTAACTACATTTTTGTTTTGTTTTTTATGTATTTAATAAGTGTGGCCACACTGTTTTTTTCGCCCATATATGGTATTGCAAAATTAAAATTATCTTTGTAATTGTTCTAAGGGGCCTAGTTGCAGAATAATAAACTATTTTTCATTTCAATTCAACATTTATTTACTAAATATTTAAAATATCCATGATTGGTAAATTCATATCCATTTTTGTGTTGCATAAAGTAACTTCAATTTTCCTGTCAACAGTTTAGCCCATAGATTGTGTTTCTGCTCTTAACTCAAAATTGAAAAAAAAAAAAAAAATTCCCTTACGCCATTCTGATTTCAACTGAAGATATTTATCTTCAAAAGAGAAGTCAAGAAAACAACCATTTTTGCTAAAGAAAAAAATTATCTTAAACGTTCTCCAATAAAACAAAAAAATGGAGATCAATAGGTTATTATGTTTGTCTCACCATTCTCAAGGTTTATTTACTGTTTCAATGACCAGTTTATGAGGAAAAATATAAGTAAAGAGAAGTAATATGAGTATATAAATACTGAAAAATTTCGATTTTTTTTTTTTTTGTTGAGTTGGATAAAATATAATAAAATAGTTAATTACAAGAAGTCATTCTACTAACAGACATTAAAGCTAAAAACTAAAATTAGATCTATCTTGAAATGATCATGAAAGCCTAGAAATAACTATCTGCCCGACTATTGGCCCTAAAGGCGAGGGTCAGACATCCAAGGATAACCAGCAGGCCACCAGACCACGCTATTCTTCCTGTCTGGTGTAGCAGCTGTGAAAAGGTCTGAGTCAGCGAAACAGTTTTGCTAATAATTATAAATATTTGGAAATATAAAAGGAATATCTTGAGAATCTATCTATCTTATGAGAAATGTAAATATATACTTCACCACCGTGCTCTATCTATTACATGAACAACCAAGTCGTTAAAATTCCAACAAGTACACTGACTGTTAGGTTTATGCCTATGTGAAGGAAAAATTGTATAGTACGTTTAAGGTGCTGTTACTTATTTTCCAATTGGCCTGAATTTGTGGCCAATCCATCCAG
The DNA here is from genome assembly GCF_000696795.3 of Halyomorpha halys. Classification (NCBI taxonomy): domain Eukaryota; kingdom Metazoa; phylum Arthropoda; class Insecta; order Hemiptera; family Pentatomidae; genus Halyomorpha; species Halyomorpha halys. Next base: position 463,797 of record NW_027114062.1, read on the forward strand.
AGTCGGTTTTTGACAAAACAAAGGTCAAGTGCTCACACGTTTGTGCTCAATTGTTTGATAGTATTGTTTTAGAGTCTTATCCAAGAGATGTTAGTGGTCCCCGTGTTTTAATTAATTAATGTTAAAAATTGTATCACTCAATTTAATAAATGTAAGTGTCAATTAAAGTTTACTTTTTTATATATATTTGTTAAGACATTATATGTCTGAATAATTAATTTAATAAGTATCCCATGAAAATTCTAGAACGAAAATTGAATTTGTAGATTGTCTAGTATTATCGTTTACCACTTACTTTGCCGATATTTCATTCATATAACGTTCATTTCCCTTTCTGTATTGTGTTCCTTTTTTGAAATGAAAATAGTGAAAATCGAAGGTAACAGACGAGATATATTACATAGGACGTATATTGCTGATGTTCCTATCTTAAAGCCTTCGATTTTTATTCTTGTCCCTGTCGCGTTGTGTTGAACAATAGGAAATCTAAAACTGTTTTCCCCAGATATTTTAATATGGAACGTATTTTAAAACAAAATATTTGTACCCATTATACTTTCTGTACATAACTGGTACACACGAGATATGGCGTGACTTGAATCCGCTAAGTATAATTGAAGTTGTAGCATCGTATGAGTACAGCCTAAATTTAGTGCGTGAGTACAATCGTTGGGTTGGATGACGAAAGAGGCATTAGACAGGAAATGAGAACTTAACCGACACGTGTTAATGTCCGAGAAGTATAAAATAGTAAGATATTATATATATAAATGATTGACCATATTTTTCAAAATATGAAGGAAATGGTCATGAGTACGTTCAAAGAGAAAAAAAAAGTTAAAAAACTATTCATTTACCGACGATTTGTCCCACTTTATAGAGCTTCACCAGCACTAAAAAAGGTACAAAAACGATTAAAAATATTATTTAAAAAGATTAGATATTATAGATTTTGGTGACCGATCTTTGATTCTATTTTCGTAGAATCTAATAATTGGCTAAGGAATGTCATAGCTATTAATTTAACAATAACTAAGAACAAAAGAGAAAATAATTCATAACAAAAAACCTGAAACCTGCTAGAAGAACATTTTCATGTATGTTATAGTTATAAATAAAATTTAGTAGGACCTCCTAAATCTCGTTCGGCACCGATACATCGCCGGTTAAGGGGGAGAGTCGTTTATTCTGGAGTTTATAAAATAAAAAAAAACAATCATAATTGGGCACACGTATCAAATAAAAATTAAAATGCAATAAAAAACTTATAAGAGCCATTTAAAAAAAAAATCTTTAGGTACACAATTTAATTGTTTAAACGGTTTTCATTTATTTCATTTTGTAAACCCAAAATAATAAATAATGACAATAATATTCATTTACACAATATAATGGGGCATTAAAATTTCTTGGGGTCAGTTGTGATTCACGAACGAAATAGTAAATTGTAATGAATTTAATAATTACAAAAATTGTTACAACAAAAGATAAATAAAAAATATTAAGACTTTTAAAAATTATGTAAACCCTCATGTATTATTTCGTCAGACAAAGCGCCATTATTTTCAATATGAGTTGTTAATTATTTTAAGTATTTTTGAAAATTATGTTCACATAAATGTTTCAATAATTGAAAGAAGGATTTATGAGGTGAAATTTTCTATTTTCGTTAACATTCATCATAAAACAATAAATAATAATAAATTTTAAAAAAAATTCAATAAATAATATAAAATTGAGGAAATCCTTGTGAATTACTCTCTTCAAGCACTAGACCCATAAAGTAAGAGCGGCATTTTATATTTCAGCGTCTAGTTTGAAAAAAAAAATCAGATTTGTTTTTAATGTTAATGTTTAAGAGTTATAAATATTTAGTAGCTTTAGATATAGAAAACAAATAATTGCACTAATGAACGGTTATAAGAAATTAAATTTAATTCTAATAAAGTGTAGGAAGTATAAATTCAGAATGAAATTTTATAATAAAATGCAAATACATATGATCATGGTGAAAATCAAGATTGAAGCCATGATAATGAGCTGTATAATTGTAAGGTCACAGAAATCACTAACTAACAGCGTGAATCTCTTAGGAAAATAAAAGATCCACAGGATTCCAGAAAGATATATATTTTTCTTCTAGTTTATAGTTATTATCACAAACAAAAACAACAGAATTTGAGCTGATATACAGCTATTCTAATAATTCATTTTTTTTTTTAACTTATTATGATCATATTATTTAATAATCATTACTGTCAAAAGTCAAGGAAATTGTAAATCGTGCAAAATAAAAATTTGAAACAATAATAATTTTAAAAATAAAAATTAAGATAGGTACTACATCGGAGAGTTAGGCATTTTAAATACAATAAGTTCTTCAACGCAAGTCAATCTATCGAAATCAACCTTGAAAGGGTTGCAACCTCTAAATTTTTATCTAGGACTCCCTTAATTTTTCAGGTTCTTAAAGTCATCGAAATAATTATAATGGGAATATTATGAGCCAGTAATGGAGAAAGAAACTGACCTGAGTATGCAAGTTAACATTAACGGAATAGAGCTCTGCGAACTCTAGTAGCAGTGTTTATTTTTAATTACCGGAATTATTTTTTTATACATTCCCAGAATTTTAAAAAATCGTATCAAGCCTTCTTTTCTACAAAACAACTGATTTATGTTTTAGTACTTCTTTTTTAATAATAAAAAAAAAATATATCAAAACTATAACAACAAACAAAAAAAACAAAACAATATGTTAACAAAGTAATTAAGAATTTACCAAGAGCCAGAATTAAAAAAAAAAAATTTACGATGGTTACAAATTGATTTTGAAATGGAAGAACCCTTCCTCGAATTACGAATACAATTTATCTGTAAGGTATATAATTCAAACATAGAATTACAAAAAAAAATTGCGAAGTACGATTCTTTCGAAGTACACTGTCGACAACATTGGTACATAATTATAAGGCACCAAAAGGGAAAGGTAACAGGACTTTTACAAATCGCAGGACCTGAATGTGAGAGGTCGGACTGAAAGGAATTACTCAGGCTATAATGAGGCGATTGCCGACAGGTAATTTTGAAATCTAAATCCTACTTGGGCTTTCTCGAGCTGTCATATTAATTGATGAGAATAATAATTCAATAATTAATTTGTTAACTAATGACATACTTTTTTTGGCGGTGGTGTGCTGTCGTAACTCCTCTCAAGTCCTCACAGCCTGGAAAGGAAAGTAACTATTAATAGTGAAACATATATGATAAACCACAGTTAACGTATTCAAGATTAACAAACTAACAATTATAATTATTATAACAAGATTTTTATTAGACCTATTAATCTTTTGCTTTGTATTTTAATTGGTGGTCACAGTATGTAAAATGTAAATAATGACCCAAACAAAATTTTCTGTTTATTATGAATCGAAAGATATTTCACTTGCATTAAACTTCAGTTGGACTGATAGAGTAGTGGTCTGTCTTCGTGATTTCAGATAGGCTTTTAAATGTTGATTGTTACTCAGACGGTCAAATGGTACATGTTAAGCATACATCAATGGTAAGCTATAGTAAGAATAACCTAGAATTTACAAAGTTTTCATTTCCTACCATAGATTTGAATAGTGAATGTTTAATTTCTGTGCAATTAATGCTATTATTCTACAATGAAAATATATTTGCCGTTATGCTTATATTGCAATAAAACTTTACAAACCATGAACCAACAAAGCCTGCTTTGATACCATTTTAAAAATATAATGATTCATTTATGTCAGACAAATTGTTAAGCTACCCGTTAACATTCTATCAAATAGGATGTCCACCACATGATGCTATTAATAAGCACCAAACAATCGATAGAGAAATAAATCATGATAACGTCAGTTTAACAAGCACTCAAAGAATAAAATAAACTTTGAGAAATAATTTGGAATATTTTAAAAAAAAGAAAGAACTATTATAATTTATTTTTTTATTGTATTTTTTATAAACATATTTACATAATTTTATATCACTTTATCAGCAAATAAATAAATATATAAAGCCATTAAAAAATGAATTATTCAGTTAGGTATTATTAATTTTTTTGACAAAAAAATAAGCATTAGCACTATTTCAAAAAGACAATTTTCAATTTGAGTAATACATAATTACTAATTATCGTACAGGTAGAGTTTATCTATGAAACACATCACTGTTTTGCTTGAATTGCACATTTGATAAGAAAAAAAAAACAATAAGACCTCTAATACTGGCCCATAAACCTAATCATCAATACCTTAGATGGCCAGAAAAATGATTGTTATAAACTAACATTATATATATTATAACATTATATAACAGTATATTTGTTAAAATTAAATCTGTTCTGGTACAAATCTAGTAAGAGTCAGGGGTGCAGTACTTTTTAAGAAAGTACTGTTAATAGACCAACGGTTGTGCAAGGAAGTGATTTGGTCAGAATCACGTTCGACCACCAGATTTTTATCCAATTAGGGTAACAATTTACTGAGGCTGGATGGGCCCCGGAGGGCTACCAAACACACAGGGCTCACTCAATGACTTCAGGTAACTGATAATGCTTATCTGGCACAGCCGGATTCGAACCCGAGTCCTCGGAGTTAGTCTTACAAATACTAACTACTTACTAAGAGGCAGTCTTACTAATACTAACTACTTACTAAGAGGCAGTCTTACTAAT